>NC_056747.1:980657578-980902578 GCF_019279795.1 Protopterus annectens
GTGTGTGTGTGTATGTATAATGCATGTATTATGGTGATGTGTGAACTTATGACAACTGTATCTTAAATTTTACTAGGCTGAGTTTGAAAGCAACCACTTGGTGTTAGCATATCCATCCCCTTTTCTACAAGCTAAGTAACGGACATTGCTGCAGTGGAGAAGCTAAGTAATGGACATTGTGCAGTGGGCCTATGGTTTCGGAATAAAAAGTTGGCTATAATTTAATGTTTCATTACCAAAGAGCTGCACATGATTTGCAGTGGCATGAACAGACTAAATGTTGGAGTGCAGTGTCCTTAAGTTTTTGTACCATTTATTGGTGGCAATAAACTCACATTTCAGTCTACTATCCCAAGTAGGTACCACAGGTAGAAATATATTTTTAAGTTTGTTTTCACTCTTTACTCATTGCTTCCCCAGTTGTTTCATGGTTTCTTCTGTTTAGTTTATACAGAATAATATATGTTTGGTGTTAAACAGCATTTTAATGTACTGGGTTGTTGAATTTGTAATGTTTCAGTCATATCTTCATCACCTGTAGTAGACTCTGATATCTCATTGTTGGTATAAATGTTTTTAGAAGTCATAAACATTTTTGCTACGCCCTGTAGTGCTACAGTGGCCAGTTATAGTTTTGTCAAATGGCTGTATCTGCACGTGCCTAGTACAAATGTAGGAGTTTAACATTTCCCAGTTTAAGCATTTAAATTGAGGCAGGCCAGAATTTTAATGAGGAGTTAGGCTTTCCCTTCATGAGAATAGATTAACTTTACTTTGAAAATATTTAAGAATAACTTTTTCATTGGTTATCTTTAAAAGACATGAAAAGAGACTGGTGGAGATGGATATATGAATATATAATACACACTATCTATAATGAGTGTGATTCATATATGTGTAATTTAATACAGAAACTGTGAGATGTGTAAATACATTGGCTTCAGGTAAGACTTTCTAAAGGTCTGTCTCTTCTATTTTCAGCCATATAATGTTGCACCGTTATGCAGACCTTCTGGGAAGAATACATTCTAAAGTGTTCAGCAGACAGCGGTCACTACCCACAACACAACTGCCTGTGTCAAAATAATTTCGGCTGCAAAGTCACCAGATGGACAGGAATACTATGAGTCAACTGAAATCAAATCTATGAAAGGCAAACATATAAAGCATAAAGTGTCCTGCAATTGAACTTGTAATGGCTGACACCATAATATAAAAAGCAAATGTACTGATTACCAAGCTGTCCAAAGAGCAGCTCACTGTATCCTTTCTGCAAGGTTATCACATGGACCTTGTCTATGTCAGAGTAAACAGTTTAAAATGTGCTCTAGTCTGTGGAATATTTAACCATACATAGTGAGACTTTTTTCAAGTTCAATACAAGATTATGCTGCCCTTGCATCATATGGCACTAAAATAGGAACACAGTGTCATGGGTTAGGATTCAATTACTTTCATTCTGGAGGTAGACTGTCACCATTTGAGTTTCATTTGATAGGCTGCACTTTGTCCTATGAAGCATTGTTACTGGGTAGGAATTTTTTCCCACTCCAGTGTCACACTTTCCAAGTGCTACAGGTATACAAGACAGTTAACTTCTAATTCCTATTATGTTTTTTTTTTTTTAACTTGGAAGACGTTGAACTTTGCAGTTACTAAGTTCTTGTTTAAAGGTATAAACTAGACCAAAACTACTGAACTCTGCTCTGTCTACATGTAACTATGTCCTTATAAAAACACCAGCCCACAACTGAAACACCTACTAAACCAAAAAGCTAAGTAAAATCCACATCACTCAGCAATGAAACTACTACTTAACCCAAAAGCTAAATAAAACCCACATCACTCAGCAAAAAACTGATAAACCATTAACCATCTTTCTTCATCTGAAAGTATTAGAGCTGCAGTGAGTTCTCAGCATCAAACCTGTGCTTTTCAAGTAAGCAAGTGGTATGTAACTGGACAGTGTAACTGATTATTTTTAAGACTCTCTACTTTGTTCATGCTGTCACATTACAGCATCAAGGGAAAAATTGCAACTGCACAAATATTTTTAACTCACAACACTAAAGGCAGGTGTATACAGCCTTTCTTCATTATGCTATTTACAAAACTCTGAATGATGGGGGTGTGCCATCTCCTGTTCTCTTTCTCCTTCCTCTACACAGCTACATTTTCTTAACTCTTGTCAATTTTATTTATCCTTTGTTGACCCAGTTAGTCCCACTGGGCTTGTGGCCTCTTTTCAGGAGAGACCTGAGGGTGGTGTTTATACTACTACTATGAGAAATTTGGACAGGGCATTGGAGGATTTCCCTATGTTTTAATCAATGTGACAGGCTGTAGGGTAGCTGAAAATGTGGTAGAGAATGGAGACACAGGAGGAGATGAGCGGCAGAGAATGGAAGTGACCTACAACTCACAAGGAAAAACCATAGTTTAGCTGTGTGCGAGATTGGTGATTTGGACAGATGTTTTGTGAATTATACAAATAGTGTGGGAGAAGGTATACCACACTTAAAAAATGTTAATTTAGAAAAAGGTTTGAGAACTCAAACAATGGTGCTAATGAGGATGGAACCAGATGACAAGAATGGCTGCTTCATGGGCTGATAGCCTACAAATGTGTTTTACAGAGGAAAAAAAGGACGGAGAAAGTGAAAAAGGAATTGAAGCTGAGAAGAAAGATAAAGTAGTCAAATGTGTAAAACATATGTTGCGATAGTTTCTGAACAAAGGGGTGTAAGAATTGCAGCAAGATATGACTTTCCTAAATAAATGTTTGGAACTGCATATTGAAGGGAAGCAGAATGTTTCACTGGACAAATGTGTGGGACAATGTTGTACCATTAGAAATTAAGCCTGAACATGTGAGGGCTTTTATTCATATTGGTTCAGAATTCATTTGTGAAATTACATTTGAGGATTATGAAAAAGCCAACAATTTTGTAACTGCATACAATGGAAAGTCAATGAACCATGGAACAGATATGTAGTGAAAGGGACAAATGTTCTATTGAAACATAAAATAAAATTGCAATTGTGAATGAAAATGAAATGTTTTTCAAAGACAGTGCAAGTAAGAGTTGAAATACTTTTGATGAAAGGAATTTATGTAACAGGGTTAGAAGTTATTTGTGTATTTAAATACAAGAAGTGGATTACTTGTACATTTACCATCTGTTAATGTAAATGAAAAAATGGGAAATGTTGAAATATTGGGGCAAATGATGTTTTTACTGTGGTGCAGGAGATCATTTAATAGGACAATGTAGTAAATTTAAAGGTTATCCATGTGAAAATACAAGACACATTGCTAATAGTTGTAAGTTATGCAAAAATGTGGAAATGTTGAACACCTGATTAAAATTAGGAATGTGAAGAAGGAATATAGGGAGAGAATTTTAATATTGACAGGCATGAGTTTTTGAGAAGAATAGAATCAGTTTTTTATTAAGTCAAGAAGATAGGGAGGTAGAAGAAAGTGAATTTTTTCACTAGGTAATGTGGTCAAAAAAGTGACAGTAAAACTTGCAGAAAAAAGGAAAGGGTTGATGTAAAGATTATATATCTGAATGTTAATAGTTTAATAAATGAGAAAAATGTTGTCACTCTTGGATTGTCAACAACAAATGTTTACAGGATGTTAGATTTTAGATGAGATTGTGAGATGACAAGTTGAGTATATGCAGGAGTGAAATAAGACATTCTGGTATTGTTATTTTTATTTAAAAAGATAATATTAAATGTAATAAAACTGTGTCCAATCATGATTACATGGGTAATAAAGATGGGGATATTTGTGGAGATTGATTTGTATGTATGAATTTACTCAAATAAATAAAAGTGTAGAATTACTTCAAGAACTTGTATAATTTGTTTTGAGAAAATCAAATATAATTATTGTGGGAAATTTAAATTGTAATCTAAGAAAGTTAATTGGTAAGACAGGGACAGATATTACAGCATTAAGACAATTGTTAAACATGTGAATGGGTTTTGAGTATGAAATATAGATGTGTGTAAGGAAAGTGGTATTAAATATAAAGAAAACACGTAAAGGTTTTGGAGATGCTGTTAAAAGTGTGGACATTTTTCTCAAACAAATACAACTATAAGACATATATGGGAAGGAAGATGTAAAGAAATATGGAATGAGAAATTAAAAAAAATGAAACTGTTTTAATTTAGATTTTAGGAAGAGGGTTTACTTGATTCATACCTATATAGTAGTGATCATCATGGGAAGGATATGTTTTTCCAATGGATTTAGACCATGTGATTCAGTAAACTCTGTGTAGGCTTCACACGAAGCCTACACAGTTTACATGTGTGTGCTGTGGTGAGCTGTGAGTAGCAGTACTAATTACATATTCATGCTGTGCACCAGACCTCTCAACCAATCGGGGACAAATTTCAACAAAATCAGGGACAAGTCAAGAAAAAATCAGGGACAGTCAGGGACAATTTTAAAATATTAGTGCTATTAACTTGCAGCATTGACAGAATCAAATCATATGAATTAATACACATTTTCTGAAGTAAAAGAAGTCTATAACTCTTAATTATTGTCATTATTCATTAAGTGTAATTCACCACCTTTCCTCCAAAAGTCACTAGTTTTAGGAGGGATTAAGGGGGACAGAGCTAAAATTTGAGACAAAATCATGGACATCCCTGAAAATCAGGGCCAGTTGCGAGGTATGCTGTGCACCACATTTAAATGTAAATAACTGCATTTTCATAGCTAGCAACCGTGTTGCCGGCCAGGAAACAGTGTAAAGCAATATGGATAGCAAACCTATATCCATCAGAGCATAGTCTGTTGGTATGTTTGCGAGGAATGCCACAATGATCACCAGGGCTCAATATATATTATCATAGCTATTGACCTCTTAGTACAAAAAATTTGGAAAAAGACCAACATAATGGGGAAAATAACCCAGAAATTGGGAGAGATTTTGCATTTGTTCTTTTAAGCTTAGAAATGTGCTATAATAAGGTTGATGCATTTTCCTGAAAGAGCTGAAGTCTGAAACTCAAATGTAATTATTTAATGACATCGGTCCTGAGATCATCCTAGTGATATGGCAGAAAACCACGCATTATAAGGAACAGACCAAAAGATTTAAGGCAAAAATCTGGACAGTTGAGAGGTATGATAGTTATGTATATGGTCCAAACAGTACAGGGCAGTGTATACAGTGCAGAGTATTGTGACATCCCATTCCTGGCATTCTGTACCAAAGTTGTGCAAATGATCTGTAAGGGTACATGGACTGCCGTGTAAAATAAACACTCTGAGGAAGTGTGTAAATTGATTAGGGACACAGATGAATTGTAGGAATGAACACAGGAAAGAGGATAGGTGAAACAACCAAATGTACAGCAGATGAGGGCATGTCAATGGAAGGCAGTTGTAGCAGTGACAACAATCACATGGTACAGTATGGACTGCATAGTGAAAATGTGTATTATGTGACTGTCACACAAGGTGACATAATGGAGAACATGTCTGTGTGAGATAAGCATCCCTTACATGAGCAATGCAGAGGATGTCTATTAGGATGTTGTGTACAATTGGATGTTCTTCATGTTTCACTGTTGTTGCAGTCATCACATTTGGGTTATCTGCCTGCAGGTAGCCCTCAGCCGGCCTGAATACGAGAGTCTTCAGATTTCTGCGTTGGATGCTATCTCTTCTTCCATGATGTCAGGGGTATAAAACATGCAGCCAATGCCATTACATCAGTCTTTCTTGCCGTGCGGTGCCCGAAGCAGAAGCAGTTCGCAAGTGCCGGTCGGCCATCTCCTGAAATTTTCATTTTCGAGTTTCAGACCCGAAGTTTTCAAAAAAGATAAGTACCCTGTGGGGAATCCTTTTTCTTGCTCTAACCAATGTCAGTCCACCAGGGCTGCATCTGCCTCTGCAGCTTTTCTCAGAGGAGTCCCTACCAGGGACATCCTAGAAGCTGCTACCTGGAGCTCTGTACATACCTTCACCAAGCATTACCACATGCCTATCTTTTTCTAAATCCAGAGCTGGATTTGCCACTGCAGTCTTGCAGAGCTTAATAGCTGGCCCTAATGCTCTTTAACTTCCTTCTCCCTTCCTTGGCTTTGGGAATCAACCCAAATGTGATGACTGCAACAGTAAAACATGAAGAACATAGTACAGTTGTGTACACTTACCATAAATGTAGATGTTCGAGTGTATTCACTGTTGCAGTCCTGGTTACTCTCCCTCCAGCCCCCTGACTTCTCTTGGCTCTACCTTTCCTTCTTGTTTGGTATATTTATTTTTTCTGGTGTATTTGCTTTTTGATAGGGGTGTGCCATACCATATAATTGTTTCCTATTGTGGGGGCACCTGATATCTGGGGCAAGAAAAATTGATGTAATGGTGGCAGCTGCATGTTTTATACCCCCTGATGACCTGATGTCATGGAAGAAGAGACAGCATCCAATGCAGAAATCTGAAGGCTCTGGTATTCAGGCTGGCTGAGGGCTACCTGCAGGCAGATAACCCAAATGTCAAGACTGCAACAGTGAATACACTTGAATATCTACATTTATGGTGAGTGTACATAACTGTACTGTAGGGTGCATATTTTGAAGCTGTGCAAACTGATTTGCCTGAATGAGTGTAATCACAGCAAAGGTCTCCAGCAAGTGGGACACAGGTAAAGGGCACATGGACAATAAAGCACACAATCATGGACAATATCAGAATAATGTCACCAGTAATCCCATGTCCCTGACATAACATATGATGATCATGCGCATTGTCCTGACACTGTACCATCAGATGGATTTGTTAGGAGAGACAATGCTATATCTGTATGTGACATTATGATCAATGCAGCCTAGTGGATTGTGCATAACGTATATCTATGGCACAATCCACACTGTCACAATTGTTACCATGACATTAATGTTGTCAAACAGCTATGTATGTACTGTGTGCATCACCAGAACAGGTATTACATATGCATCTGGTGTAACAACTTGATGGGAGTTCTGCACCATCAGACAGTAATGTTTATGCCACAAAAAGAATACCTAGGTATGGCCAATAGGGTATGTGACAGCTCATTGTGGCAAGGGTGTTACACACCACTGGAAGATGTGTAGTGAGGCACATGAAGGGTGCAGTGTACTCAGTTATTGGTGTGATGAAGGATATGAGGTATGGAGGTATTATAGCCTGTGATGTGGATGTCATTTACATACTTAATTGTGTTACATACAAGGGAATAGTCATCCCTGTAGCCACATGCTGGTGGATGTTCCACATACCATCTACCCCAGGACACAGGTCACAGGTCTCACACACCTATTGGTCTGATTATAGGGTGTGATGTCCACATTATACTTGGGTTGTGTGCTTGTTTTCATGCTTTAACAAATCACCCCATGTGTTTGTGTCATTGCAAGTGTTGTCATGACTGTGGTAGCAATCTTTGGTGTGCGTTGATACTGTTGAATTATACTAATATCACAGCTGGAGTCAATGATTGCTTGTAGTCCTTCAGACAGCTGTTTCTACATAGGATGTGTATGTCATTTGTGATGTATGTGACTTTAATGGAGAGGAAAGAGTGTAGCAGACAGCCCTGATGTACGGACCTGATCAGTGGACCTGAGATGTAGGTCACTTTACACATCAATACATTTAAATGCCATGTATATGCAATACAGTGATCATCCTAATTGGTGATTTTGGTGTTTATGGGCACATCTGACAGTGATGAGTGAATACCACAGTGTGGATTTGTGTCAAATACCTTTGGTTTGTCAAGTTCAAAAGGATGATGGCATTGACGTCATGCATGCCCTTGATGACCTCTTTGAGGACATCTACCAGATGTAACAAACAATATTTAGCATTCACAACTCACACAGGTCAGTTGCATACAGCCTGGGTGTTACTAATGTCCATTAAGAAAACTTCCATGAGGACATGTTGGTCTACCTCACAGACGACGAGAGTTATGATGTGGCTATACATGCATGCATTGGGTGCTGTCCCCCCTCCCCCTGAGTCTCACGTGGATACATGTTGATGTATGCCCTTCTACAGGAACATAGTCTGCATGGAGGGTGTGTTGAAGTGTGTATTCAACCATGTCAGTAAGGTGTATATGCTGAGTCATACAATATGTGAGCTGTGGTGATGTCACAGCACATTGATTCTGTGTGATAGGACTAGATGAAGGTAACACCATGCATACTGCGTATCCTGATCTGGCCTAGGGTTTGGACACAACCCACCACCCAGATATTGAGAAACTCTCTCAGCTGGGGATTAACCCTTATGTCACTAGATGGGTAACTAGTTGGTTGACTGACAGCACACATACTGTTAACATTGGTGAATTAATCTGTACAAGTAGAGCTGTCACCATTGTCATACTATAGGGATCTGTGCTTGGCCCTTTACTGTTTCAAATCTATTTCTCAATAGCTCAGGCTGGAGTATACGCTCTTTGGCTTACCACATTTCCTGATTCTTGCATACTATTGAGTCCACCTATGATGATAAACTACAGGAGGGGCTAACACAGACAAATGAGTGGTGAGGAAGCCACATGGTCTACAAATAAATGCAAAAATGTCTCTTTATTTTGTCCTTTTGCAAAGTGCAATTCCCTGCTAACTACAGCATTGACAAGAGTCCTGCTGTGCTGAATCCCAGTGATGCAAGCAGTGGGGACACACAGATAGCAATCTGAACTTTACCACAAGGTGTCCACACCGGTATTAAAAGTCTGTGTTGTGCACATAAGTTACACCTTCATATTCAAGTCTGAAGCTTATATTACAGCACTGTACTCTAACATCAATAGAACTCTAATAGAGTATAAGGCTGTCTTTTGCATGTACCTCACCAGACACATGCAGTTGCTGGATAGACCGCAGTGTTTCTCACCAGGAAAACATGGTCTACAAACCATGCCATGATGTATGTCGATAGACTGAAAGCCATATCACTGTAATCTGTATCGTATAGGATGAGGTGACATCTACCTGGCCTCCAGGCTATTCTCTTACCCTGCCCTGGTGGGGATAGTGCACATCCACAAATTGGATATAGCTGCTGACAGCAGTGTCTGGTGAGGAGAATATGGTAATAAGTGTCCCACATGCTGGTGTAAAAGGCTCTCTGTAATGTCAAGCAAGTGCATAAACACACAACCACACTAGTTGGCTGCAGTAAGAACAGACTACAGAACTCTGTAATTAAGATAAGCACCACAGCTCAAGTCTGACATGGACTGTCTCAGACACTTTATAGCTGATATCAGTAGTGTCTGGTGAGGAGAATATGGTAATAAATGTCTCACATGCTGGTGTGAAAGGCTGTCTGTAATGTCAAGCAAGTGTGCACATACACACTGCAGCTGACTGCAGTGAGAACAGAACCCCTACCAATCTAGAGCACAGTACTTTGCGCAAGTGCCCAGTTGACAGTCATCTTCAAACTTGGTAAGCCACTAGCCATCTACCTTCATCTGAACATCAAAGAAATAGTTTCCAAAAAGTAGAGGGCCCAGCACAGATACTTGTGGTACTCATAACTGGTCTACTGGTGGAAGTGGACTCCCCAAACATTGACAGCATGTGTTCTGTCGGTGAGCCAGTTGGCTACCCATCTAGTAAAATGTATGGGTTAATTCCCAGATGGGAGATTTTCTCTATGATACCTGACTGGGGGACTGTGTCAAAGGCCGTGGCTAAATCAACATAGGTGGTACTTCCTGTTTTTCCTTATCCAGGTCTTTTGGGACATTATCAAAGTCCGCTAGGTTTAAAAAGCAAGATCTACCCTTGACAAAACCAAAGTGGGTCAGGTCAAGAGCACTGAAGGTCACCTATGCCCCTATGGATAAGGTCCATGATGAGTCTTTACATAGCCTTGCAGATAAGGCTGGTTAGGCTTATGGGTCAATAGTTCCCAGGGTCAGTTGATGGATGTGTAATTATGTTCTACTGTGAAGATGGTTCTAGTTCTACATGTTACCATATTGAGGTACATTGCCTATCACACATTTGATATTACGTTATGTGGTGTAATTGATATATTTGTGAGCAAGCACTGAGACACCAGGGTTGCAGTGTATGGGGAAAGACAAAACATGGCTGCATTGTAAATATGTAACCTATTGTTAGGTCCTTCATTTTGGTATGTTTCCACATATAGTTTCATGGCATAACAAGTAAATGGACAGTAAACAGTACTAATACATGCTAATAGTTACTTTGTATAGTGCAGTGGGTTTGCAAGATGGTTGGCTAAGTGTTTGAGCATGTGAGAAACAGATTTCCATTGCTTTCCCTGTTTGCATGTAGTTAAGCAGTCTGCAAATGCGTGCCCCATTGCTGAAAATCTAAGAGTTAGTATTGAGTCTATGAAACACACCTGCTGCTTAGCTGAATTTGTGGCAGCAGGTGTAAATTAACTCATTTATTTTTGGTACTGGGTTCAAATCCAGGTGTATCTAATACTTTAAGTGATAATGCAATGACATTAATTCTTTGTAGTAAATTTGTGGCTATGCTTGGGTATAGCACAGTAGGTTTAAGCGGCATTGTGCAGAGGTAACCGCACTATTGTAAGACTCTCTGTCACTTGGCATTGGTGTGTGATGCTAAACTCCAAGCAAACATGGAGGCCAAAAAGTGAAGGACTCCATTGTTTTTATTGGTACTTGTGTGTGAATCTATTTTTGACCAGGTTATAGGTGTTAAAATGGAATAAATATGAAAGTGGTGAAATGGGAGCAAGTAGGGGAAGCACAAAGGGAGGTAAGAAACATAGCTATCCATTTCAACAGTGAAAACTGATATTTGCAGAATATTAGCTGAGTTTAGACTGCTGCCTCCAGAGAGAGGGGTAACAACAATGTAATCATGTTGTATAAACAATTGGATCGAATCAAGTGTGTCAGGAAGATGTGTTTGGTACTGCAGAATGTTGGCAAGCTAGCAGCAGTTTACTTGAGCTCTGCTATTTTATTTCATTTCTGACAGGATATTATATTTCTAAGCTATCGCATTTGAAGTTTTTGATAATATTATGAACTGTTCTTGAGGATAACTGCAACAAACTTGTATTTGGAACCATTTTTCTGTCAAAAACTTGATTCTGTCAAAAAAAAAGCTGAGTTTAACACAAAAAGTATTGATGATAGTAACTGTAAATGGAAACATTTTTTCAGCTTATTTCATTATTAACGTAATTTATTTCCCATCAAGATGAGTAAATAAGGAATACAGAGTCTCAAAATGTAGACTGCATCCAAATGTAAGACATAGAACATTATTTTCAAACCATAGCCATAATTCAGTATGGTGTGCCACGCAGGTTTGGAGAGTGGTCAGTGTAGAGGGTGATGAATAGCAAGATGACAATATCGAGTATCTAGTGGTAGATATATGAAAGGTGCAGTGATAGGACACAGGAGACATAAAATAGACTGAAGCTGGCACTGCTGAGCTTTGGGCATTGCGTGATCCTCTCTTAAAATGTAAACAATTCATGAGATCTATTTGTATGGTTATTCACATAGCACAATGCTTTGATGTTGGAGTACATCGGTGTGAATGTTGTAGAATCTGTTACTTCTATAGTGTTTTCACGTGATTAGAAGGATAATTTATACAAGATTTCATAGTCACGAGTATATGGTACTATAATTTGAATTTAACATTAAGTATATACAGATAATCATATTAAGACTATTCAAATGACTATTACATGTGGCATATATATTATATAACTGATATGGTTTTGCACATTTTCATTTTAATACAATAAAGTTTTGCAATCCTCCCTTTTTTTGGAAAGAGATTAATAGAAGTGATAAAAGGGATACTACTTTATGAGATTCCCATATCTTTTCTTTATAGAAATTTTAAGATGTGTATATTAGTAAATACTAAAATTTGGATGAGTTATATTTTTATTTGTGCTAATTAAAAAGCTAAACGAGGATACAAATACATTACATGATGCAATGACAAAGTGATAAAAATAACTTAGGCAGTTTTTCATATTTTGCTACCATTTGTAATTAAACTGTTTGATTGCATATAATTTAACTTTACACTAATTTGATTATAAGGTTTTCAAGATTGTAACCTATCAAATGACATTTCTTGTAGTTAATAAATAGTAAATTATAGCTGGAAATAATAGAACCTTTCTTCTTTTTCTAACCTTGATGTTATTTTGTGATCTGTGGAGCTTCATTCATAAGTTACTAAATAGCAGGCAATAGGTTTTTTTTTTTCTCTCTTTGAGTAAATGAGAGGGTCAGTTTGGATAGCTTCTCTATTTAAACTAGGAGTTTCAGACTCCATGGAGGGGAGAATTTTTGAAAGAATTGTTTAAAATGTATTATTTATTGCCTTTTGTGGGTGTCTACAAATTTAAAAAATGTTAATGTATCTAATTTTATTAGCATTATCGGATTTGCATTGTTTATCAGGCAGTACAACATATATAAAAGAGATCCAATACAATTGACACCTTCAAAACATAGAAATATATTATCCACTAATAAATAGAACACAATGCAACTAAAGTGCATTTCCATCGATATAAATGGGCTAAATAATGGTTGCAAGAGAAGTAATATAAGTAGAGTTCTAAACCTGCATACCCCACAGATTGTTTTCCTACAAGAAGCACACTTGTTACATGAAGATATAAATAAACAATTCAAAATAATTTGTTTTGAGTAGTTCCCAATTTAAACAGAAGAAGAGGGGGTGGCTATACTATGGAGAAACACATTACCTTTTCCTAAAATAATCAATGATTATAAAGACAACAAGGACATGCTCTGCTCAGTAGCTATTGAATTTAATGGAGTTATGTATACCTTTATAAATATTTATTAGATTCCAGGCATTTGTATAAAAACAGTCTAGTCACAGTTGGAAATGATAGCAAACACTCAAAAGGACACATCATTATAACAGGAGACTTTAATTGTATACTAAATAATGAAGATTCTAATGCTATAAAAAGAATACCAGCATCAGCTAAATAATTGAAAAACTTTATCAATGTTATTCAAATTGAAGATATTAATGAATTCTCAGACCCAGGCTCTCTTTTCTATACTTACTTTTCACATAGACATGGATCCCATTCAAGAATAGACAGAGTATACATTTCAAAAAATCTAATACGTAAGCTGAGTAAAGTAAAGACAATTTCATGCCCACTTTCGGATTATAGTACTATAACTTTGGCATTACAGCTGAATATTAATAAAAATATTACTATAAAAAGATATCAGCATATATAATGAACTTAAAGGATTTTAAAGATTTCTTTAACAAAGATATTCAAACATGTTTAGAAATTAATGATAAGGACAAAGTGTTTGAAATATGTGTGGAATAGTTTAAAAGCTTATTTAAATGACAAAATAAAACATTGGTATGCCCTTAAGAAAATGCAATGGGATAAGGACCTAATTGATGGGGAAAATTGAAAATTTACAGCAGAACACTCAAAAAGTCATGATAGAATGATGAAAGAAATAGAACAATTAAAGGAAAAGTATTTAAAGATTTTAAGTCATTAAACTATGATAACTTTAGAAAGGATCAAGTTAATTAATTATTCCACAAATCCTAAATCTATGTACAAATTAGCTTCCAAAACTAAATTGATTAATAAATCTAGTCATATGGAAATGTATTTGCCAGGAAGCAAAAAAAAGTAAGATATTGATGAATTCTTAAAAATATTTAGAACCTACTTTAATAAAATTAATCAAAAAGAGGTAAAAATGGACCCCCAAGATTTAATTAAAACATTCATCAAAAATATATGAGCAAAAGGCTAACAGAAGATCAAAGGAAATTAATAAATAACCCCATACAATTTGCTGAAATTAAAAAAACGTTCATCAAAAAATATATCAGTAAAAGGCTAACAGAAGATCAAAGGAAGTTAATAGATAAACCCATACAATTTGCTGAAATTAAAAGTCAAATTAAGCATCTAAAACCAAACAAAGCTATGGGTAATTATGGCATAATATTGGAATTATATAAAACAATGCCAAAAGAAGCTCTTCACATTTTACGTAAAGTTTTTATATTAGTTAAAGACCTAACTAAAGTACCGCCATCCTGGAAATATACATTTATTACCCCAATATTAAAGGCAGATAAAAATACAGCAGATTGCTCCTCATATAGACCAATATTTTTAAATATTGATTATAAAATATTTCTGGATATACATGCTGCTAGATTACAACAATTTCTGCCATGTCTGATTAATGATAACCAAACAGGATTCATAATAAATAGAAATACATACAACAACATTAAAAGAGTTTTATCCATAATAGGTCTTTCAGATAGCAAAACACAAGGATTGATCTTATTAAGTTTAGATATAAATAGTGCTTTTGAAACTGTGAATTGGAATTAGCTATTTTTGGCCCTTGAGGAATATCGTTTTTCAACATGTTTTCCCAACTCATTAATCAACTTTGGCCCACATAAAATTGTTTTTTATTTATCAGAATCAGTTCCAATTACTAAGAAAACTAAACAGGGTTGCCCACTCTCACCACTATTATTCACACTAGTTATGGAGCCTTTCGAAAATTTTATAAGATCGAAGATAGATATTGAAGATATACAGATACATAATACTCTAAATTCCAAAATACTGCTATTTGCAGATGATATTCTCTTGACTTAAAAAGATGATAGAAACTCTCTTAGTGAAGTATTTAATGCAGTAAAGACATTTCAGAAAAAGTCTGGACTTTAACGAAAATAAAACAAAAATTCTACTTATGAATGAAGATATCAATGATATGAGATGACATATTTTCTAAATATGTAGAACAAGACAGTAAAATAATATATCTTTGATTAATTTTAAAAGAAAATATTAAAAAACATAGTAGAAGAAAATTATAAAAACAACCTAGCCAATATTAGCACACTTGTTAATAAGTAAAATAAATTTGCCTTTACAATGGAGGAAAGGCTCACTATGATAAAAATGGTCATATTTCCAAAAATTCTAAATTGAATGCAGTCCTTATTAGCCCCATCTAGAAAAAATAGTAGAGAATTCAGTTCTATGATGCTTAATTTTTTTTCTGGTATCCTAACAAACCAAGACTAGGCTTAAATCACCATATAAGGGATTCATCATTAGGTGGAATTGGTATGCCAGAAATAGAGCTATACTCAGTATCGTCAATTTTAAAAAACAGTTCTTCTATGGTTAAATAAAAGCTACACTACAAAATGGAAGAACATATAAGAGACCAGTGTATAGACTCAAATCTGATACATTTTACATGGCAAAGTAATAATTTCTTATGGATGTTAAAATATATTTTAGAAAATAGAAATATTAAGATCAATTCTACTTATATCACATCAATGTTAAAGATATTTAGAAGTTTTATTTACAAAAATCCAGGATATGAAGTTTGGTTCTTCTTATTTCCAGTGCCTTCCACACACAGTAATTTATGCACTTTTAATTTAAAAACATACACAAACTTAAAGCAATTTGATTTATTTACTTATTATTGTATATTGGTATATTATGTATTTGTATTTGCTGCTGAATAAATAAATCTAAATATAACAATAATATGAAAATCTTCTTCTACTCTATTTCTTTAACAATGGGACAAATAATATCTGGTTATATAGTTACTTGGTAGACACCCTTGTAAATTGTTGTTTTGTTATAGTTTGTATTGTTTGTTAATGTTCTATTTCAGCCTTTTATTTTAATGTTATACTTGATACTTATGTATTAAAATAAATAAAAATATTTTCAAAAAAATGTGTGCATAATGGAGGGCTATGTATGGGGTGATATGTTTTTTGTGTGACAGATGCACATTTTTTAATTTAGTAAGAGAGGAATGCTGGGGAAGGGATGTAGGTATTCCTGGGTCAGGTAAGTTGGGTAGGTGAGGAAGCAAATGCAAACAAGACAAGACACCAGGACAGTGAAGGAAACAAAAGGTTGGTAGATATCATGATTGGGGTGAGGGAGGGCAGCACAGACCCATGCCCATCAAACATGGAGATTGTGAGACTCAAGTCCTCACCCACTCAGTTGCCATCACTGTCCCCTTACTCTGCTGTTGGTATGAGTGCTTGACATCTTCTCTTACATACCATGAGGGAGATCAGCCTCTCCAGCCAGTGTAGGCATACAGCAATAGTACAGTGCACAACCCTATGCACCAACCCAGGCATCTGCCAGTGGGTGATGAAATACCCACTTCTGCCACTGCTCCTGGAGGGTAGCACAGTACCAGCTGCTGGGGCAGTACTACCTGAGGGTGCAGGTAGTTCTGGGGCAGCAGAGGCAGTGCTGCCAGGTTGGGTCCTAGACGTGTAGGGTATCAGGACTGGAGCCAATGCAATGGGGGCAAGACTGATCCACTAGGGCTGGCCTATCTCACTGTGCTGTGTAGCATTTAGTGATTTGGTACACATGGATGATATGGTGACACTTTGACAATATAAAATAGAAAATAAAAAAAGATAAGGATTGGCGAAGAAATAAAATTAGTACCATCATATGTGACATATAATGCATTAAAACAATTATACAACTATTTTATCTGAAGTATTACTTTTAAGTATATGTTCTAACAAATGCACACTATAACTACAGATTTCTGAAAGTAATCCTTGAAATGTGCATATATTACACATATGCATGTTCCAATTATATAGATTACAGTTAGCAGGGCATTTAATTTATGCCAATTGTATAGAGTTTAATTTAATGTAAACATTATTAAAGGAATGCAGTATTGTATAGTTGTGACTCGTGAACCCCCAACCTCTGACTACAGTATTATATTTGACTACTAAAGTTGGTTTATGCTACAGACTAATGCATGCATACTTGCTTTTACAGTTAGGATATGCATGCTCATTTTGCTACAGCTGTATAAAAAAAACACAAATATATCTTTAACTTTTAAAGTTACAATAATGCTTTTCTTGTGCTGCATACATACCACTTGCTTCCCTCAATCTCTTCATTCGAGCAGCATGAGCCCATCTATTGAACTCAAGTTTGGCATTAGCTGGGGAAAGAACAGAAACAGAAGAGCATTATGGATACCAGTCTTGTCTATATTTAGCTTTCTAAGTATTACAAATGCTCTCTTATAATACTTACACAGTTGTGGGATGCCTGCAGTTTCAAATTCAGTCAACCAGAGGTTGAGGGTATCCCATTTGCACCTCTGTGGGTCATTAAAATGATGCCTATATAGTTTTCCAGTGTGTGGTATGCCAGTAGCACTGGATACAGCCGGAGTCAAACTACTCTATGCCTCAGACTTGTACTGGGAGCCAGAACAGTCTCACTGCAGAAGCCTTTGGCTGTGGTGCTTTACCAGGAGTCCAGTAAATATCTTGGACTCCTGAACACACCACCTCTGTGCCCTAAACTGGACAGCTTCCTCACTAACTCCAGACATGTCTAACACCTGAACTAGAGCAATGGTAACTAATGGTTTCCCACCAATTCCATTTATCACATTTACTGGTAGTGCTCAAAGCTGAGCAACAATGCCAGCCATGTTTGCAGGATGTTAAGTGGACAGCAGTAGTGCCAAGGGATGAAATAAATATTTGAAATAGAAAGGTTAATCTGACACTTCACCTTAGTTTGAGGGGTGTCTCCTGATGTAGCTTGGAAATATATATTGAAAATTGGAAGGTAACTGTTAAGTGAGTTAAGTTTGCAGGCATGCACTAGGGGCATAAATGTCATGACCTGACACATTTGTTTTTGGATTTATACACTGATAAAATTGATTTGAAGTGTGGGATTCAAGCCTAGGCATAAGGGAGAAAACATTTTCTTTTACAGCATTGATTTTCCATCTTTGCTACAGAAGCGCTGCACAGACATAGGAATCATTTATAAATACAGCTGTCAGTTTGAGGTGTTACACATGTATGCATTTGACCTGACAATGTTCTTATATATAGATCCAGTTGTGTATGTGTCTTATGTAATTGTGAAGGTCATGCAAGTCCAGATAGCAGAATTATACTTACATAACTATAGTAGACATTATACTCAGTCATACATCTGACAACACGAGTGTATTATCCCTCATATATATAATTCATATTAGCTTCACTATTTGAAGTATTATAAGAGACGGTGAATATAATGGGAAGTGGAACAGTATTAAAAATGCCTGTAATATCCTGTATTAGAACCCAGGACCATGCGTAGGGAAGTCGTACACTTACACCTGTTGCCACAAAAATGTTGAACTAACACGTCTATTTTTCAGTTCATTCCTATAAAGTGCACTGTCACAACAGTAAAAAGAGATTGCACACCCTGTGCTAGAACCCAGGACCATCTGTACTCCAGCCCTACACATACATTTGCTAATACAGGACTAGATACATGGTATTTCCATAATTTCGTACTCATTTTTAAGTTCTCTGTGTTAACTGTCATGCCACACCACTTAGTGTATTTGTACAGTGCCCAACAGAATTAATTGAATGCATCTGTTTTAAATTATTGGCTGTCTGCATCATGTCTGCAGGTGTTCGATGACTGCAGCTGCTGGGTAATTTTGCTAACCACCGTGCAGCACCATTGCACGATGGCAAGCAAAAATTGCAACAATGTATTGTTTTTGACCTTTGCATTTGTACAGCTGCCCTGTCTGCAGGTGTTCTGTCTGCTTCCTGTGTGGGCCACTAGTCAGGTTGCTCACTGCTAAGCATCATGTAAACGAGATAAGCACAGCAAAACCTGGCATTCATTTTGTCTGTTTCCCTTGTTTGTAGCAAGCCACACATCTTGCAAACACTGGTAAAAAATAAATAAAAGGGAAAAGTAGTTGAAATGAAGAAAATCAATCTATGAAATCAACACTACAAAATGTTAGTACACATAAAATTATTATATATGGGTCTGGATATGAACTCACTCTAATGAACCTTCAGAACACAGTAAGGGTGCCTTATCCCTTTTTGCCACACATGTAGCTTTGCAGCAAGGACTTGAAATCATTGTGCATGCAACCAACTGCATCATCATCCACAGCACTAGGAAACCACAAAACAGTTATTTGTACATGTATTAATTTTGGGTGTAGTGCACTGAGTAATCACACAACCATTTATGACTACTGCTTGCAAAAAATGCAGCTTTGTTTTACGTCTCTGCGTTTGTTGCTTATTCTTGTCTTATCTGACCAGTTATCTAAGACATGCAACCTGTAAGTCATTCTATATCATTCTCCTTAAAATGTGTGAGGATATTAAATGGCAATAATATGCAGTTGTCAACAAATGAAGGGGAGGTTGGATGTTACTGAAAAGAACCTGTAAATTGTGTGCTGCTTGCTTACATTTCCAACCTTGATAACATTACTTCTATACACTTTGCAAGTCTAATCTGACACACCCACTGGAGGTAGAGTAGTCTGCATTGCTGTTGTGCTTTCCTTCTTCCTACTAGTAATCATTCACAGTTGCAATCCAACAAACACTGAGGGAGTACCTGCACTGTGTTTACATCTGCAACACAGAGCCAAGTATTTTGGATTCAGCAGTTCTAACAAGTTCACACCTCATTTGCATCTTCACCATTCTAACAGCTATGAGTCTACAGTATAAAAAGGCAACCATGTAGCTAAGGAACTTGAAGGTGAGGATACTTGTTTATGTGGAAAACAAAGAAGAGGCTATTACTTTGGGATATGTTTGCACAGAGGACAACTGAACTGAAGAAGATCTGCTTGCATTTTTCAGTTAATATACTGCAGATGCTGAAATGTCATTAAGAAAAATGTTTCATGTTTTTAAATATATATATATGTGTGTGTGTGTGTGTGTGTATATATATATATGTGTATATATATATATATATATATATATATATATATATATATATATATATATATATATATATAAGCAAATGCTACTGTTGCTTGTATCCATTACTTACAAGTGTACTGATGGCATGGGCTTGTTTGTCAGTGCATTTCACAGGAATACATGATTGACAGCTTAAAATGGCACATTCTGTGTTAAATCTGTACACATTTTTCAGGGACAGTTCCTTTGACAGGACTTTTAGTACTTCACTGATTTATTTTAGCACAATGTGTCATTTGCCTGTTCTTTGGGGGGGGGGGGTTCAAAGCTTTATTTATGCTTTGGCATAAGCAACGATATATTGCTATTGTTACTTTCCCTTGTTTTGCATCCATCCTTTCCCTGTGTTTGAATGTAATATGTTGCAACCACACAATTCCTGGTGTTCATATTTCAAATATCTAGACTGTTTTATATTTCTCTAGTGGGTAATATTGAAATGCTAACTTTTCTGTTTTATCTGAGAACAGGTATTTTTTAGTTATGTGATACTTATGTGTATTATACTTCTTCTGTGTTTTAGGGCACCTAGGACTATGTCACCCAGTTGTCTCAATCCCTGAAAACCACCCTTCAGTGACCCTGAAAATCAGATCATTGTGGAAGCTTTTAGGTGACATGGTGCCTTTCTGCTTGAGAGGGGACATGGAGCAATGTCAGGCAAAATACAAATTTGTCAGCAGATAGTTGCAGATGTGAATGCAGCAGGTGACCACAGCAGGGCATATGATCATGTGCACCATAGGGCCAGTGACATGATCTCATCTGCACGGAGGAGAGCAGCTGCAGTGTTCCGTGATCGTACAGGTACTGGGGGGGCCCTGCTACAGAACCACCACTAACAGCAAATCAAGAGTTCCTGTCTGCTATCAGGGATCCAGACAGCTCCCTGGAAAGTGCAGAACAGCATGTCATTGACACTGATGCTACAGTTTCAGGGACAGCAAGGATGTCCCAGGAGGAGCTTCTAGGTAGGCTTATGTATCTCAGTTGTTAAATATAGTAAAATATTTATATCAATATGTTAGTTCTGTTTGACAATAAATTGGTTGGGGTGATTGTACATTGCTACAGTTAACACATTTTGATTGATTACACATGGGTTTAGGTAGGAGTTGTCATCCAAGTTCTTGTTGAAAGTTTAGTTAATGGACATATAAAGGGAAAAAGTTTTACCCCCACAGTTACTGTTAATTGTGATGATGTTCTTAACTTCTTCCAGGACCATCCAGCATAGGGAGCCTGCAATAATCTGCACATGGTAAGCCAAACATTTTTATGTCAGTACTGATGAGCAGTTCAAATAAATATTTATTTTGTGATGTTAATGTCAGGACTGTTGTGTGCATTGCTGTACTGTCTGAAATAATGGCACCACCTGTGTTTATTGCTTATTATCGTAAGTGATCCTGACAGTGGAAGTGTGGGACTTCATCCACCTGATGCCAGGGTATCAGCAGACTCTGATTATGATGGTGGCAAATCAGAGGCACAGCCGGGGGGTGCAGAGATAGAATCTGACACTGAAGTTGACATGCAGCCATCCCCTGTAATTCCATCTGACACAACCAGTAGGCCTACACCTACCCATTCCAGTGAGCTGTGAGATATTCGATAAGTGGAGGGTGAGACAATTGATCAGGGAAGTGTGGTTACTGTGGCTTCAGTGCCAGCTGACTCTGGCTGTAGCCAAAGTGTAGGTGAGGTGCCATGTAGGAGGGTTGTTTTGGGTGCTCGGAGGATGCCAACTGTCTATCCTCCACCTAATCTAGGTGTCTGTTCCCATTTCACTCAACATATGTTTAGGGCCATCATGGAGGCAAAGGCACATTCTTATAAATCCACCAGAGAAATACTTAGGGTTGTAGATGTGGCATTGGCTGACATACGTGACTGCATCCACTGTGTTGCCAATTCAATGGGTCAGACAAATGCTACATTGGAACGGATGGTATTTGTGATGGAACATCTGCTGGGAGGGGGAATGGCATCTTCATGGGTGTAGGTCAACCACATCATCTGTTGTTAGCCGACATGACCATGCCCAATCACACTCCCATAGTGGCAGTACTTCCATTATTCCATCAGTGGATGGGTTGTCCAGGCACAGACATGGCAGGTCATGGTCCTGGGCAGCTTTATGAAGGGAACTCCTCCAGCAGACATAAGTCTCATTCAGGTAGCAGCAGTGCATCTGACTGTGGTTGTGGAAGTGCCAGTACAACAAGTGGCAGAGCCAGTTCTCATGGTCGTGTACAACAATAATGAACTGCCACCTCTACCATGCATGGCTTACACCTGTCTGACATATCAAGAAGTAGAGCTAGCACAATTCTTGGCTTTGTTTATGCAGACACTCACACACCAATTTCACCTGGAGGACACATACAGACACATAATCAACAGATACATGGTTCAACCGTGAAGCTTAAAGCTCATTTTGTCTCACTGGCCAGTTTTTACTTTATCCAAAGGTCAGCCTGCTTCTCTTTCTTACTCACACATAGTCACCAAACTGTTGTGTCAGCCCCGGCTTCCTGGCACCCCACACAACACCCTGTGCAAGTGATAATAATTGTGCCATATCCCTATTTTCTATCTTTTGGATTCAGAGATACATAACAATTATGTCTGATGCTCATGTTGCATAGCTGATTTAGTGCCTAGTATATCTGCATTTGTGATGTTGAATTGATAATTGTACCTTTGACATATTGGTCTTAGAAGGTTAGTTGATAGCATCAAACATTTTGTGCATCGGTATTGTTAATGATCTTGTGAGAGTTATGAAGTCTGAAACTGAAATGTGTCTCATTACTTTCTAACTTCTCTCTTTAATGTTTTTTCCAGTACAAAAGTATGGTGTTAAACTGAGGACATTTGATGACCATTAGTATTTTTGAGAAGTATGAATGTTCCATACCTCCCAACTGTCTCGAGTTACTTGGTTTTTACAGAGTTTTGGGGTCCAAATGATGGGGTGCCACGATTCCTGAGTGGCACTCCATCATTTCCGATTTTTTGCTACTTTATTTTTACATTTCTCGCTGTTTTTGCTGATGCCATCACATGCACAATGACATCAACACTGTCGGTGCTACCAGCCTATCAGAATTAGCTCTGCACACATTTCCAGCTGGGCTGTTCAAGTGGGCTTGTTCAAATGCCAGCTGGCTTAAATGAAATGCTGCTGCTTTCATTCAAATGCGTTCAGAACGAACACAATGACACTATGGGGAATTGTGGAGCTTAGGAAGTCTTCTGGCTGAAACAAAGTTCACATTATGTGGAGCGAGCCATGCTGCTTTCATTCAAATGCGTGACATTGTGTGGAATTGTGGAGCTTAGGAAGTTTTCTGGCTGAAATGAAGTTCACATTATGTTGGAGGGAGCAATTCAAATGCGTTCGAAATGAATGCAACTTTCTGGCTGAAACAAAGTTCGGAATGACATTATGGTAATGTAAATGTTGCTGCTTTCATTCATTAAAGTGTGTGTGTGTGTGTGTGTGTGTGTGTGTGTGTGTGTGTGTGTGTGTGTGTGTGTGTGTGTGTGTGTGTGTGTGTAGACTTTTATGATGGAAATGTTTTGAACTGGGTAGTTTTGTCATTACTTATACAAGGAATATAATTTGGCAATTTTCTAAGTTTATAAAATTACTATTTGAAACGTGTCCCTATTTTGGGGCTGTAGTCCCCCATTATTGGCTTGTCCAGGTTTTTTGTGCTAAGAGGTAGAGAACTATGGTGAGAAGTGAGAACTGAATTCACTAAATTATAGCCATTTAAGTTTCAGTCTTCCTATCTTTCAGAAAACAAGTTGCTTATCTGGCATAGTGGTATGTTGCTCTGACTGTAGTGCACAGCGTCTGGGTTCAAAAATTGCCAGTGAAATGCATGGTGGTAACACAATATTTTATTCTAGCAACTTTCCCTCCCCCCCGCAAGATGCCTATGCCATACACTAATGTCATTCTATTTATATATATATATATATATATATATATATATATATATATATATATATATATATATATATATATATATGGAAGTAAGACTTTTATGATGGAAATGTTCTGAATTGGGCAGTTTTGTCATTACTGGTTCATGCATTTTGTTTCATTGCCTACTGAAAAAATGTTCAAACAATAAATTTAAAATGTGCTCTAACAAGTGTGCTGTATTATACAAGGAATATAATTTACTAAAGTCAGGAAGGTGTATCATAGAACACATGTATGTGTCTTGTTTTGTGTGCAAGGGGCTAATGATTTGAAAACAGCCCAAAGGTAATCTTTATCCACCACTGGCCAGATGCATTTTCTTTGGATGTGGTGTAGGTTTCAATGCTATTTTAATGAATGTGAGTTTCAAGGGCAGAGCAGTTTTAATGCCAACTATATTTTCATTGTGAGACAGTATTGCTTTGTTTAACATATATCTATTGGTGTTTGTACATTGTGCTGTAAAGTGTAAAAATAAAATCCAAATCATTGTAGATGTAAAGCAGTATGCACACATTGGTGTTTATGGTAAATGGGACGAAATAGCCAGGTAATGGGACATTGGAATGGCTGCAGGCGGAACTCTGGTGCCATATTGTGGTTGTCTGTTCTTCAGTTTTCATTTGAAAGTTGGTATCCCACAATTCCAGTGGAATGGGTGGGGTTACATAATTATGTATGCAAAATTTATGTTAAACAGCGTACAGATTTGTACCTATTTTTCATGGGCCTTCTCCAGATTTTTGATGTTTCCAGGTTGAGAGGTATGCTGTGTGCCTCTTTAATGCCTGAGGCCTACTACTTGATATCAGGCACATATAAATCACATAAGTCTTTGCTGTTACATTTTAAAGTAATTTCTGTACAAATTATCCAGATTTTACTTGCTTACACTACCAAGGAACAACATGCAAGGATATGCCATTCATTTATATTATTACACAATACACTCCAGGTTCAACACTTACCTTATAGATCCAACAGTTGCAACAGTTTTATTTCAGGGCTGACTCTGATGCAAGCAGTACACAGCCAATACATGGGTAGGTAAAGGCTGTGAGAATTGCCTGGCATCAATGTTATTGTATGTATGTATGTATGTAGAAGGAAGATTTTAGCCTCTTGGTTGGTGAGTGAGCATGCTATGCATTGCCTCTTAGCAAATACTAGTGCATATTGAGCATGTCTGCCTACACCCACATCAGCTGCTGTTTCCCCCTCAAGCTCCTCATCTGCATGTGGCTGTGGTGACCTTGCCATTGGTGGTGGGATGTGTGCCTCTTCCCCTTGTTGATCCTGCTGAAGCTGTTTTCCTCAGAATGATTACATGTAGCATGGCACATACAATGGATATTTCAGTACATGTACGTGGATTGTGCTACAGGGCTTCGCCTGATGTATGCAGGCACCAGAACCATGACTTCAGCAGTCCAAACACACACTCAGTGATATTTCTGGTTTGAGCTTGTGCCTCATTATGGCGTTCTTCAGCAGGTGTGTGTGCATTTCTGATAGGTGTCATCAGCCATGGTTCCAGTGCATAACCTGCATCCCCTAGTAAATGGACCTGTGGGATATCCCTCTAGTGAACATCTGATACAGTTGGGAGGTGTGCCAGATATCTGAGTCATGGTAACTGCCTGTGTTGCCAGCCAGCACACACATTCAGGATTATTTCCTTGGCATTACACATTACTTGGCAGTTAATAGAGTGGAAGCCCTTTCTCTTTATATAGAGAGTTCCCTGTTCCCCAGGTAGTGCCTTAATTTCTACATGCGTGCAAACTATGGCACCCAGTACTTCTGGGTAGTGTGCTACAGGGTAGAACTCCTGCATATTTCTGGCCCTGTCTTCAGGAACATGGGGAAAATATATGTGGTCACTGGCATTTTGCAGCACAGCATTCGGGAATTGATGGAGAATTCTGGATCAAAAGCTCCAAGAACCACCAGGACCACTGGTGGTTCTCGGAGCTTTTGGTATCAGCAGTGCTTTTATTTGTTTTTGGTTAGCTTTACATTCTTCAATCGGACTTTCCTCAGTTTTATTTTTTGGAGAATCCTGGATGCTGATCCCTGTGACACCCCCAGCATGTTCTCTGTTGGTGTCTGAAAAGTACCTGTTGTGAAAAATTCTAAGTGCTACACACACCTTTGTCTCCACTGGTATAGGTTCCCCTTGGTTTGCCCTGGCTCTGAGTTGAGGGTGACAGAGGTTGCAGAGTTCCTGTAGTGTGTCTATCCAATCTGTAGCACTCTACAATGTCCACATCATGTAGATTGTGATATGTTGAATGGGGTCTGAAAACTGTTCTTCTTGGCCTTGGTCTATTAGCAGCAGCAGCAGCAGCAGCAGTAGCATAGATTTAACCTGTTGCACATGTACATGATTTAAAGCAGCAGCAGTCCCTAACGTTGTTACTGTGTAGACTCCTTTCTGTGGCTGTATTCCAATAGGTTTTGGAATTTGCAGGGAAAACCAGCACTGAGTCTACATGGTTGCTTTATAGTTCATTGAATAGCTTCTCCATCTTGGGTGTGTTGATTAGCATATAATTCAACTACTTATGGTGTAATTAATATGCCAGTGTTTACCTTGTCTCTATGGCTCTACACACCGTGTAGAGCTGCTTACTGAATCTAAAACCATGTGCTGCCCTGTGCATGCCATATCACACCATGCATACGGTGTAAATGAATCATGTAGGCTTTATTGAATGTGGCCGAAGGTTTTGTTAGCATTAGTATTTTATATGGGGTTCAAGGTTAAATCCAGTACAAAGATATTCTGTATTGCAGAGAAGAGGGTGAGATTAGTTGAAAAAATCCTATAGTGTAATTTTTATTTATATTGGATTATGAAAAAAAAACTCAATAAAAAAGAATTTTGGAAAATTTTTTTATAGAAAAGTTATGAAGATATTCTTACAAAAATAAAAAGAGGAGGGGACATGATAAAGAAGAGGAAAATGGATATTCTGATGTAATTAAAAGATGGAATGTTAAATGGAATGTAATTAAAAAATAAAAAAGAATGGTATGGAAAATTAATATAAAGCTATTATGTTAAAATTTGGAAAGATGAAAATGAGAAGATTAGAGACGCTATTAAAGAAAATTGAGGTTTAAAATGTATTAAAGATTCAGGATTTTAAATGAGACTTTTAAGTAAAAAATGACCTTTCAAAGAAAATATGAAATAAAAGCAAAAAGGTGATATGATAAAGTAGAAGAAACTATGGAACATTTCCTTAGAATGTAAAAAGATTAAGGAGACAAATATATTATCTTATTAAGAATTTGAAGTAGATGTTTTAAAGAAATGGATTAAGGAACTGTATATGGATGTTATAAAAATAGAATATTAGTTGGTTTTATATGGAAATGAGATGTCAAGCACTTTTGTATAATCAGTTTAAGTTTGTGAATGTATTGATGGAGAATATTAAAATATTTATGGTTAAAATGATGGCAAGATAAATGTTCAAGGGATTTTTATTATGAATGTGTATAAAATCATTTTTTATAGATGTTGAATGCATGGTTAGTGTTTTTAATAATATTTCCCTACTCATTTCAATAGGTGCAGTGGGATCTTTTACATCCACCTGAGCTCTCACCAACTCAAGCAGATGGAGCCTTGGTTTAATGTCTCATCTGAAGGACAACACTTAGGAGTGCAGTTATCAACCCATCTAGTGGGAGTAGAACCCACAGGCTTCTGCAGCAAATACTACCTGTTGCACCACAGACACTGATATGCCTGGGTACCAGCGAAGATGAAATTTAGATAAAGTAAGAGGAAATCAGCCAGAAAGTGAGAAGAAAAACCTTTGGGTGTGAAGAATCCTTTAGCTGTTCATCAAAAAGCAGTTCAGGTTTTAGTTTTTGGTCTTGAAAATGTCTTCCATTAATTTAGCTGGGACAATTAAATGCACTCAGATGTTTAAAATAAGTGAAACACTTGAAGGAATACATAAAGCGAAATTAACTCATTACATCCGAGTGATACCTCCAGGTGCATCTGCAATTAACACCTACTGATGCCTCTAGGCATCAAATATTGTTTGCTCGTATTTGCATCAATAATTTCAAAACCATGCTATGTACAAGGTTTTAAAAGGTTTCATCTTAAAGCTTATGCAACAGCAAGCTCAACTGCATTAATATTTGACCTCTGTCTAGTGCAAGTAAATAAATATTAACTGTTGCTTTTATTGTATTAATTTATATAGATATAATTTTCACATTTTCTAAATATCTCAACAACCAATTAACACAGAACTCCTTAGCCTCACATGAAGGCTGTCACCTAGATGAATAAAATGCTGCTGACAGTATGTGTGTAACTTGAGTGGTTGCTGAGGTATTGTAAGTTGTTTACAAAATATTACAAATGTAATAGTTACTGTGTTTACTATGACTTATAAAATTTGATTTAAGACGTAGCACCTAAAGAATACTACCACTGTAAAAAGAGTTTCTACTGAAGAGTTTGACATTTACACTTCTTTAGTAACGCCTATAATCCCAGAGATATGAACATTTGTTTGAAATGTGAAGACACAATTTGATTTTGTCAAATGGCTTAGGCTCCACCCATTGGAAGTTACAGTGCAAACTTCCTCAGCTCCATTAGAGTGAATGAATTAAAGGCTGCAAAAAATAGAAGCCTTAAGAAGATATTTAGATGACCTGATACAATTGCAAAAATTAGGAATTGAAATAAAAAAGACTGGCTGAGCATGAGTCTTCTTGAGTAGAGCTGCCCCCCCCCAAAAAAAAAAAAACATAAATAGATAAAATAAAATACTGGAGTCATAAGACAACATGCAGAGAAAATTGAGATTATCTGTTAGAGCAGAGAAACTGGAAGGAACAAACTGCATTAATTTTCTGAAAGTATTGATGAGCAATTGAACCAGTGTTCTACACCAGGATTTGTTAATTGAAAGAACACACAATATATATATACCCTAAGTCTGACATTCGGAATGCAGCAAATACCATTATTAATAAAGATACAAGCATACCAACAGAAAGAGTTGCTCCTGAGAAAATTATGGCAGAGGGGCAAAATTTAAGAAATTAGGGATAGCAGAGTGACTGTAGAAAGTGATTATTCACCATCAATTGGGCAAAAGCAAAGCAAGTTTATCCCAGGAATCAAAGAATACCAAGAGACAGGTGTGAGATCAAAATTGCTGTTGCCATCCTTTTGAATATTTTTTTTCCTGGAGGATAAAAGACATTTTTGCCTACAGAAATGGCAAAAGAAAGAAAAATAGAGTTTAGCCAACAAAGGATGAGTTAACAAGTGGACGGAAATTGCTTGGGTGACACCAGGAGTTGACTAGAAGAATCAGGATTATTTTGTTCTTGGACCAGAGACTGGTGTTAGAAAATGAAGAGAATCAGGGAGACCACCAACAACATTATGAAAGTAGTGAATAAATGAGAGACTATAAAGCATTAATCCCATTAGATATATTAATAGATATGTGAAATGTGGCTTTAGAAGAAGTAATGGCTGAGAAAGACTGGAATTTTGTTGATTGTGTTAATCAGGTGGGCAAACTCTAAAGCATATATCCACTTTTAGGTCATTAATGTTTACAGGTACCCTGAAGGGACTGAAGAACTAAGTGCATTGTTGATGTTCTTCCTTATCACTGTTGCAGTATTCTTTACTCTTGGAGATATCCTGCTGAGGATAGCTTAATATTCCAACCAATTTACAAAGGCCTTTGTACCTTTCAGGTACTGTATGTCAGATGTATGTTCTGCATGCAAGATGCAAGGTACATATGTGACATGTAGATACCTAATCCTCAGAAATACCTTGGCACCAGTCTGAATGCTAGTCTTCAATTTTGTCTGTTCACTGTTCTCCAAGCTGGTTCATCTACCAAGCCTTCTAAAGAAAAGTGCCTCATTGGAGATGTTCTTCGTGTTTCACTGTTGCAGTCATCACACTTGGGTTATCTGCCTGCAGGTAGCCGTCAGTTGGCCCGAATACCAGAGACTTAGTATTTCTGCATCAGCTGCTGTTGCTCCAGGACTGATGTCAGGTCATCAGGGGTATAAAAATAGGCAGCCGACGCCATTACACAAGTCTTTCTTGCTGAGGAGCCCGGAGCAGAAGCAGTTCGCAAGTGCCGGTCGGTCGCTACATGAATTTATGTTTACAAATTGAATAATCCTGAAGTCTTCTAAAGCTAAGTACCCCATTGGAGATCCTTTTTTCCTGCTCTAACCGATGTCAGAAAAAGTTAACAATTGTCTTGCCTGTGGAAAGCAAATACCACACAGAGATTTTCATTCCTACTCCATCACCTGTTTAGGCCTAGACCACGATGTACCTCACTGTCAGTCTTGTGCCTTGTTCAATGCTCGAACCATTCATTGTCGCGCTCTCATTGTTGCTAAATTCTTTTGCTCTCGATCTCCGTATTCTGAAATGGCTTTGGTAAGCCATCTGACTACCGATGTTCTGAAAAAATGTAAGGATAAAGACAGTAACAGACCACATACGTCCAAAGCTGCCAACGACACTTCCATTAAGCTAGTTGCCAGTTCACCAGTACTCAGTGAGGTGCTTTTGCAGCACCTGATGCCCGCTTCAGTGGATTCGTAGGCCTCTACTGAGACCCATTCGGAGTCTGGTATGCAGCAAGACTCTTCTTCGGCTATGGAATCTGCGGATGTCTCTACCTTGGATTGGTCTGGAGCCGCTGTGCAGGCACCGGCTTCTGAGGCAGTTCTTCACACTACCGATGTTTGACTCAAACTGACTTCTTTTTTATCTAAAACTACCAAGTTTCTTAGGCCAAGAGTACTCACTATGCCTAGAAAACCGATGACCAAAGCTCATGCACCTGCTTCCATGCCACAATGACAAATGCTTAGAATGGCAGAAGACCTTATTATGCTGATTAGGGGAAGTCAGCCTTCCCCTGCTAAGAGGAAAAGAGACCAGTGCCCTGCAGCTTCAACAGATCCGGAGTCCGATGACTGAGGTATCTGATTATGAATATGTGCCCTTATCTGCTTTTGAGGATTCAGATACAGAGGAATCCATTCCCTCTGCCTGCCCTCCAGAGGATTTTTTTTTTTGGTGAAACCTTACATACTTTGAGAGCATTTCCACCGGGAATGCCAAGACTATCCTCAGTCCAAAAAGAAAGAATTCCAAAATTTGCCACAGCACAGACATTTAGCAATACCCCCTGCCCTGGAAGTTGTTGATGTTTTTATGGAATCCAGTATTACTCCTGACACTTTACCTCCTGCCCCTAGGAAACCAGACAGGTACTACAGAGTGCCTGACACTCACACATTTCTTTTCAAGAATCATACTGCTGACCCAGCAATCATTTCCCAGGGGCCTAAAGGCATCAAGACAACTATAGCCAAGAATCCCAACCCTTCGGACAGGGATTCCAGAGCTTTGGACAGATGGGGTAAGAAGGGTATATACCTCTGCAACTCTTGCTATTGCATTGAATTGTCAGTTTCACATGCTGAAGTACCAGCAACATATTATGGAACTTATTAAACAAAAAGTGGCAACCTTTACAGACTGTGCAGAAAATAAAGAATTGCAGGAGCTTATGCACTCTGCAGGCCAAGTCAGCAAGCATACTTTGCAGTGTGGCTTTGATGCCCTAGAACCATCTTGCAGGCAGCAGTCAGGCTCTGTATTGAGAAGACATGCTTGGCTCAAGGAGCAGACCTTGCCAGACCATGTTAAATCAAAGTTACTAGACGCTCCTTTGAAAAAGGACAGTTTGTTTGGCACCAATGCAGAAGAGGTTCTTAAAAAGACTGAAGAAAAAGCTAAGTCTATGCAGACTGTTGAAGAATTCTTACAAGTGCAATCCCCTAGATTCAGTAGGCATTGCCCTTCCAAACACTGGTCCTTTCCAGCCCCCTCCAGGCCATCTCAAACCTGACCCAGGGGAAACAGACCACCCAGACTACAGTCTCAGGGTATGCAGAGATCTAAGCAATGGAGTGCCCCCACCCCCAAAGCAGGAAGTGGTAAGCCACCTCCTTATGGAAAAAACTCACAATGACTTCTCTACTCCACTCCCCACCTCTGCCCAATTGCTTGTGCCCCTAGGAGGAAAACTTGCCCTTCATGCAAAAAACTGGATGTCCATCACACAAGACCGATGTGTCCTCAACATTGTATCCCACAGGTACAAATTTTACTTCCACTCACTGCCAACTCCAAGAGGGTTCCCAGACCTTCCTCCAAACCAGTGGGCAGAGGCTCAAAACTAAGTTCTTTCCCTGCTCTCCATCAGAGCTATCCAGTCAATTCCAGTGGAACAGATAGGTCAAGGATTCTATTCCAGACTACTCCTGGTCCCCAGAAAAGAGGGCTCTTGACACCCAATCCTGCATCTTTCAATTCTCAACACCTTCCTGGTAATACCAAAATTAAAAATGCTTACCCTGCAACAGCTTCTACCTATGCTAGCAAAGGATGCCTGGTTAGTCACCCTAGACTTAAAAGAAGCCTATCTGCACACCCCTATAAGGGAGTCATGCAGGAAATATCTACATTTCAGGGCCAGATCTATGCATTATCAGTTCTCTGCACTTCCCTTTGACTTATCCACTGTGCCAAGATAATGCCTGGCTCCAGCCTTTGCATACTGTATGCAGAGAAATATCCAAATTTACCCGTACTTGGACGACTGCCTGATTCAGGCAGACAGTCAGGAATTGCTGTTGTAACACCTTGACATTTGTGAAAAACCTACACCATCAATGAAAATAAATCAAAACTGGTACCCAGTCAAACGATTGTATTCCTGGGAACAAGCGTGGACACAACATCCCAGATGGCATTCCTTACTTCAGAAAAACAAGTCTATCTGACAGCCTACTTCAAATGACCACCAGAACCTAGCTATCCCCAAGAAAAATACTGCAGGCTCTAGGGTTCATGGCCTCATGTATACTGCTAATTCCATATGCAAGACTGCATATGAGGAAACTTCAATGGCAATTAAAAAGTCTTTGGTGCCAACATTCTCAGGACCTGGAAACAGAAATTCCTATCATACCCTGTCTAAGGACAGAGTTCCTTTGGTGGGCAGAAGCATGCAACCACAACAAGGGACTGCCCTTTACTCAACCTCATGCCGCCCATACCCTAACCACAGATGCATCAAACTATGTCTGGGGAGCACACATGGATGGAAAATGCATTCAGGGCCACTGGAGCCCAAGTCAAATTCATCTGCACATCAACCAAAAAGAGATGCTAGCTGTGCAGAATGCCCTGACAGCTTTCAGATCCCTACTCTTTCCAGGACAACTTCTAATAAAAACAGACAACACCACAGTTATATGGTACATCAACAAGTGGGGGGAGCCCACTCTTTCCCACTCTGCAAGTTAGCCATGGCTCTGTGGAACACAGCCTTGGACATGCAAGTCCATCTGCAAGCTCAATTCCTGCCAGGCAAACACAACTCACTGGCAGATGACTTAAGCAGAAATCTCCTAGACCCACATGAGTGACAATTGGAGCCCAGTACCTTCAACCTTCTGATTCAGGAATGGGGGACCCCAGAGGTGGATCTCTTTGCCTCCCCCTACAACCACCAACTCAGCAAATTCTGCACCAGGAATCCTCAAAGCAGGGCCTGGAAAGTAGATACCCTGTATTTTCAGTGGGTAAATCTCTCAATCTATGCCTTTCCCCCTTTGCCCCTTCTCTCAAGAGTATTACTCAAGATAAAACAGGACAGACCAAGGACAATTCTGATTGCCCTGGACTGGCCACACCAGCACTGGTATCCACTCCTGTGCAGCCTGTCACCAGTGCCACCCTGGCATTACACCAGAACCCAACCCTGCTCTCTCAGCAGAAGGGACAGATTTTGCATCCGCAACTGCAAACCATAAATATTGCAGCCTGGCCTATTCCTTGAATTCTCCCCCAGCAACTTAAGCAAGCAGGTACTGGACATCATTCTTGAAGTCAGAAGACCCAATACAAGAAAATCCTATGCTAATAAATGGAAAAGGTACTGCTCCTGGATTCATTCTAAAGGAGAGGACACAACTCTGCCCTCCCTGCCTCTAATCCTGGATTACTTTGCAGTTCTACTCCACAAAGGCCTGTCCTTCTCCTCCATTAAGATACATGCCTCAGCCATTTTGGCTCATTACAACACTGAGCCACCTCTCTTCTTGCACCCTCTTATCAAACAGTTCCTGAGAGGGGCAAACAACTGAAAGCTGCCAAGGAAAACAACCACCCCTGCTTGGGACCTTAACTTTGTACTGGAAAAGCTCACACCATTTGAACCTGCAGCATCAGCAGAGTTAAAATTCCTCTCTTGGTAAACAGCCTTGCTTCTGGCCATCACTTTAGCTAGAAGAGTGTCTGAGCTACAAGCACTTATGGCTGTGGAACCTTTCATTATTTTCCATGCTGACAGAGTTTCCTTCAGGACTAACCATTCCTTTATGCCTAAACTGATGTTCAGTGTGGCTGTCAACCAATCCATCCATTTGACAACTTTCTTCCCTAATCCTCAAAATAAAGGGGAAAGGATCCTGCACTCCTTGGATGTTCACAGACAGCTCAGATTCTACCTTGATAGGACTAAGCCCTTCAGAAAATCTGACCAGTTACTAGTCAGCTTTACAACAGAGGCAGAGGGCAAGGCCATTTCAAATCAAACAATTTCCATATGGATAGCACACTGCATCCATTTCTGCTACAAGCACCATGAGAAACCAACCCTTCAGGGGGTCAGAACACATTCCACTAGGGCAACATCTACCTCTACAGCATTTCTCAGGGGAGTCCCTACCAGGGACATCCTGGAAGCTGCTATCTGGAGTTCTGTACACACCTTCACCAAGCATTACCACCTGCCTATCTTTTCCAAATCTAGGGCAGGTAGATGTTCGAGTGTATTCACTGTTGCAGTCCTGGTTTCCATCCCTCCAGCCCCCTGTTTTTTTCTATCTCTCTATCTCCCCTCTCTGTGGCTATTACTCACCCCTTTTAGGGGTATTGGTATTTACTTTTTACTGGTGGTGTTTTCCCCACCATAACTCAGCTCCCTATTTGGGGTGCTCCTGACATTTGGGGCAAGAAAAACTGATGTAGTGGCATTGGCTGCATGTTTTTATACCCCTGACAACCTGACGTCAGTCCTGGAGTGACAGCATCTGATGCAGAAATAGCCTCTGGTATTCGGGCCGACTGAGGGCTACCTGCAGGCAGATAACCCAAGTGTGATGACTGCAACAGCGAATACACTCGAACATCTACATTTATGGTCAGTGTGCACAACTGTACTTTCCTTCCTTTCTTTTTTCTTTTTCCTTGTAGTTTGTTTCCATGCCATCCTGTAAGGAAAAACGTGAGTGTGGATTCCAGATTCCCCATAAAGATAGATACAAGAAGTGCCTTTTTGTTTGGGTGTTACACATGACCATACTCAGTATAATATTTGTCAGCTGTTTATCCCCAAGACACTCCCCAACTGTCATCTCTCTATTTATTTGTAAAACCCGTGTCTGAAGCTTTTGACTCAAAATACCATGGCCAAATCTGCCCACCCTAAAGTTTAGCGACCATTTAAGAAAACAGCTGAAAAAAGCACGTACTTATCCTGCTGCTGTCTAGCCTCTACCGGATGTCTTCATCTGGTTGGGTAAAGAAACAAAGGACTGATGGTGCCATTGACAGTTCCCTCTGCTGTGACCCAGTTGGAGGCCGACATGGAGCTGTCTACATGCATGTCAGTCAAGTCTGTGCATACATCTGGTATAGCTGTAGAGGGTGAACCACAGCTAATTATATTTGAAGGGTGTAGGGGGATTCCCCAATGTTTAATTAGGAAAGAGGTGCCTGGTGTCCTCATTGAATCTATGCAAAGGTCTGAACATCCTAGGTTTGTTAAATGTAAAATACTTTAAAATAAGAAACAGAAAACCAAACATGTGGCTCCTGTGGCTATGGATGCTCTCAGAGTGGCAGGACTTTACTCAGGGATTCTGATTCTTCTGATGAAGACTTTGCTTCTTGTGAAGAATCCTTATCATATTCCTCCCAGATCCACTCTCTTCTTGCTGCGGTATCTCATGAAGAAGATTCTTTGTGCCCTGACTCTCCTTTTGAAGAGTTATCCTTTGAGAATACTGTAGTCCACATGATGGAATACTTTAAGTGGAAGTGTTCCCAGATTTCTGAGATTCAGAAAAGATATTAAGATATTATGAAATCTTACAAATGGACTCTCCCAGACCTTCTGCAGTCCCTCCTGTTTTAGCTGCCCTTTTGGATACATTTACAGCAGATTCTCAGGCTCCTGACTCAAACTCTGACATATAAAGAGCCATATATTTTTATAAAGGTCCTGAGGATCATAAATACTTGTATAAAAGCCTTTCCTCTGATCCTGCTGCTGTTTCCATGTCCACAGATAAGCCATCAAAACTGCTATCCTCTTCCTAGCTTTTACCTTCTGGCAAGGATAGCCATGCTATGGAGAGGTATGGGAAAAATGTATACTTTTGCTACTTTGATTTTAGAGCTATTAATTATCAGTCCCACTTGACTAAATATGTTCTGACTTTTGTCTGCCAGCTTGGGGGAGGGTTGACATATGTGCCTGATTCAAACAGTATGACTTGTACTCTTTCTCTTTTAAGTTCTGTCTCTTGGGTAACTCACCATTCCAGTAAATGGAGTGGATGCCTCTTGTAGGGTGGCTTCATCTGTTTCTGTCATGAGAAGATATTCTCGGTTGCACCTTTGAGCCTTACCTGAGGACACCAGGGCTAAACTTTTAGATTCTTACTTACACAACCAGAATATTTTTGGCATTGCTGCTGCACAATTATTTAAAACCCTACAGGATAGGATAATGTTATGCAGACCTAAAGCAATTTTTTTGTTTCCCTTGTACATAAGTTCCAGAGGAATTATCCATCTAAAAGTTTAGTTTGTAGGCAGGCTAGACAACCTGTTAGTATCAGGAGGGATACTAAGTGGATTTTTCCAGCCAAACCATCTCAGAATTCTAGAGACGAAAAATATTATTTTCCTGACAAATCTGCATTTGTCTGACATCTAGCCTCCCCTTCCCCTTGGCTAGGTTCCTCACTCCCTTAGGTTTACCCTTTCTTTTCCTTTTTGGCAACAGATAATCACAGATGCCTAGGTTCTCTCCATCATCTGGCACAGTTATTTTTTGGCTTGGAAGTCCATTCCTCCATTTTCTGACTTTCCTCCCCCTCTTTACCAGCTTCTTCATTTTTGGGGGGGGGGGGTGTAGCCTTCTGCATACTTCAGGGAATTCAAATATTTCTTTATTTAGATGACCTTCTATTGCAATCCCCCTCTTAGCAGTCCTACTTCAAAATCTGCATTTCACTATGCTTCTGCTCAGTGTAGTTTTCACCCTTAGTCTCAAAGTGTCTGTTAACGGCCTCTCAGGACCGGTTTCTGGTTGCAGGATGCAGACCATCCTAATGTTAGCTTGTCTCCTGCCTCCCAAGGTCCTCTCTTTGACTGCTTATTTCCAGTCTCTTCTTCCTCTTCCAGTCCCTCCTACAAGGGAATGTCTCTGAACCCTGGGGTGCATGGTATCTATTTCTATGGTTCCTTTGTCCAAACTCCACATGAAGCCATTTCAGTGGTATCTCAAAACTGCTTGTCTCCAGCACTGCCATCCTATCCAGTCTCTCTCTTACATTGACTCAAGCTCAAGTTCCACTTGTGGATTCATCAGATCTTCCTAAATCCAGATCTGTTTTTCCAAGTCCCCCTTCCTACTCAAAAGCTGTACACAGATGCTTCCAATCATGGTTGGAGCCTCCTTCAGCAACCTGAAAGACCCGGGTTTTTGTCCCTTCAATAGATGACAAACCATATCAACAGCAAAGAGATGATGTATCTACTCCTAGCTGTCCAGGCTTTTCATTCCCTTTGGGTTCGAGATCCTCTAATGTTTTTACAGATAATACCACAGTCGTGGTGCATCAACAAGCAAGGGAGCACAAAATTTTACCACCTTTGCAGGCTGGCTCTTCAGGCTTTGGATTTTGCAGTCACCATTATATTTTTCTGCAGGTGATTTACATCCCTTCAGCGCACATTCTTGTGACACTCTCTGAGTAGGTCCAGGACAAATCCTCACAAATGGATACTTCACAGGTAAGTGGTTCTGGAAAATGTACATTGGTGGGGTATTCCTCAGGAAGATCTTTTAGCCTCCCTTCTCAACAAACAGGTTCCCCAGTTCTACAAAACAACTAAACCAAGAAAAAGGAATAAAATCTACCAGAAAGCCAGTAATCAAAATAAAAATTAAAAACTAATATTTATTATCAACACAGACCAAAAACTGCTCTAGCGCCTCAGCCCATAGGCCTTCTAGGAGTTCATAAACATCAATAAAAATGCATCATTAAATACTCCACACAATTAACATCAATAATACAATTATCCAATCAGAAATCCCTTACAAAAGAGACTTCCAACTACATTTCATATTAAGACCAGCAAGTGTCAAGGTTCCATATTTTAAAATAAAAGGTTTCCTTAAACAGCAACTTATTCTTTAAAAGATAACCATTGTCAGCAGTAATATGTTCTAAAATACAACCCTTTAAATCAGTAACATCCCCCCCATGAATTGTATTAAAATTAACTGCTAAGGGGCTTTCACGTTTATTATTCCTGATATCTGTTAAGTGTTCCTGCAACCTTATTTCAAGGGATCTTTTACTTTCAACAATATAAAAAAGACTGCAGGAACATTTCAACACATAAATCACCCTTTCTGTATTACATGAATACTTTGCTATGTGGTTATATTTAACACCATTGATGCTGTTAAAAAAATCTAACCACATTACAGATAGAACACATCCCACAGGCCCAAGTACCAAAATTATTAACACCTTTGTTACATCCAGACTTTGGTATAAAGAATTTTACTATGGACAACCATATCTTTTATGCTTTGTCCTCTCTTTAAGGACACCAAGGGGGTGCTACATAAATTTTTAACAAAGCCCCTACCTTTCAAAAGAAAGGACCAATAATATTTGATAATGTCAACTATCTGTTGTGTAAGAAGGTTAAACACCATCACAAAATAACCCTTTTTGCAGCCCCCATGGGCAGAATTCACTAACCTAGTAGTAGTATAATTCTCACTAGAATAGGGCCTACCACCTAAGTTATCCAGATGGAACAATCTATTTAGGGCATTAGTAATGATTTCATTACCATAGCCCCACTGTTTAAACATAATACAGGTTTGAATAACTTTTTCTTCCAAAACCCCCATATTGCTACAGAACCTACTTAAATGTAATAATTCTCCATAGGGTAAAGGATTTAACAAATGAAGCGGGTGACAGCTCCTTCCATCTAGAAAATGTCCCCCATCATCCAGTTTTCTATGAACCCTCATACTTATACTGTCATCCTTATGACCTTCTAACACCACATCCAAAAAAGAAACTTTCTCTACTATCTGTAAACCATCAAATTCAAAACCAAAACGGCTGCTATGTAAATCATGTATAAAATAGTCTACTAATAACTCTCCACCCCATACTTAAAAAGATTAAATCATCTATAAACAGAAAATATAAAATAGCATGGCACTTAAAAAAATCCAATTTATACAAAAATTCCACCTCAAATAAACCCATCACCAAAATAGCATACATGGGGGCAAATGGGGCCCCCTTGACTGTCCCCTGCACCTGTTGATAAATTACCTGATTAAACTCAAAAACATTATGAGTCAAACTAAGATATATCAAATGAATCACATAACTGGCCAAATGAGTATCTCCCCAGAAAATCCCTAGGGCTTCAAGGCCCATAGAATGTTTAATATCTGTATATAAACTTTTGACATCCAACATTATCCAATAGCAATCTTTACACCATACAACTGTTTTAATCTTTCCCAAAAAATCAAAAGTATTGTTTACATACCAGTCTAACTTAACAACAAAATCAGCTAAGTAAATATGTAGCATCACCCCTATGTTATGAAAAAAATAGTTACTAGCTGTCACTATGGGGTGACCAGGAGGGGAAACTAAACTCTTATGCATTTTCGGCAAACAGTAAAATGTGGGCAAAGTACAATCTTTCACAATAAACTTAGTCCCCACATCCTTTTTAGACAAGTATTCCAATCTATACCCTCTCCCCAACAATTCTTGAAAGTCAGTCAAAGCTTGTTCATATTTTACAAAACTAGAAACCCTATACACTTTTTCATCAGCCACATGATACACACACATTTTCAAATACTGTGAATAATGTAAAATTACTGTATTGTTGCCCTTATCAGATGGTTTAACTACCAATTCTTTCCACTTGCTCATATTCTGTAGATCTCCCCATTCCTGTTTGGTTAAATTAAAACTCACTCCCCATTCTATTTTCAAAAAATGCTCAAAGCAGTTCTCTATGGAAAAATTTATCATTGATGAAAAATGTTGTACCCCCTCAAGAGCAAAGGGGGGAATAAATTTACTTTTACAGGGCACCTTTGAAGGATCTAATAGACAATATGCATTGACATCATTAGAATCACTGTGAGGAATTACAAGAAAAAAAGTATCCCCATCATCAGAGATCCCCCTCTATAGCATCAGAAAGAAAATCTTTAACATCAAAAAAATCCAATAAATGTAACTTCCTAATTAGTTGAAACACTTCCATTTGCAACACATGCTTCCTAGGTAGCACTGTTGGTACAAATTTTAAATCACATTATAAAACTGACATATCAACATCCCTAAGAGCATTGCCAGACAAATTAACAATAAAATTACATTCTCTAACAACAGGTCCATTCAGAAACAACAAAATATTATTTAAATCAAGAACAAGTATTTTTGTTGTAGTTATTATACCTGAAGTGCCCTGCTGCCTTCAGAGCAACCTCTTTTTTGTCCATTGTCCACACTACACTGATCACTCTGAAATTTATCTTTCATATAGGCAGGTTGCTATGGTAGAGGTAAATGGAGATAGGCATTATCCTCTCCTTCTGACTCTACAATGGTTCCAGTAGCTTTAGATGAAGCAAAGGAAATGCTTAATTTCAAATTTCCTGTACCTGAAGCCCGCCTACCCCCCTCTGAATCGATCCTCATTGGCTAACCTCCTGAAAGCAGAACCCACATTGTAATCTCTAATGTGTCTCTGCAATTTCTTGATGTTCCTTTAAATATCTTTAGATGACTCAAGGTTTTCATTGAAATTACACAGCACTTGCTTAAAATGAGCAGGACTCACTTGATAAGAGAGAGCGGTACACAGAGCAGAGATTTCATCTTTCAACTTTTACTGCTTACATCTCTCTCCACTAAGATATGTAGCCCCTCAGTCACACATCTGTGGGCTGCAGCAACCCATCTTAATTAAAATTGTTTATCCACAGAATGAGACAAATTGAAGGGAGTGGCAGGATGTTTCAAAAATCTGAGTCCCCGAGGGGTTATGTCCAAATCTAAATAACACTGGAGACTTAAAATATTATTATGCAACACATTCTCTTTAAGTAATAACTTTTCCAATGAATGAACAGTACCTTGAATGTCCGGAGGTACATGCAATGCTCCACTTTGTCCCACACAATGAAAATTAACTTTTCTCTTACATCTTCCTTCCTCCAACAGTCTCTCCCAGGATTTAACCTATTCAGCACCCCTGGAAGTTAAACCCCCTTCCACAGGATGATCCCTCGACTGGGAAATATACTGCTCCATGGTCCTCTGAGCAGAATCCACTCCCTCCCCATGGATTAAGTTCCTGAGTTCTGTTGCACAGTGCCAAGTCCTCTGGCTTGGAAAGTGGACACCATGCCCTTTTCTTGAAAGAGGATGCTTCTGTATGCCTATCTTTATCTTCCTCTACTACCATGGGTCCTGCACAAGATCATATGGGATACATCCAAAATCTTGCTGGTGATTCCCTTTTGGCCCAGACAGCACTGGTTCTCCCTTCTATTTCAGTTGGCCAACATCGTTACAAGTCACCTCACATGATGTATCTTCTCACACAAGATAACGGATCTCTCATTCACCTTCACTTGTCCGCCCTTCAAATGACACTTTGGCTAATAGGGTTTTGATTCCTTTCAAGCACCAATTTTCTGAGGACATGCTTTGAGTTTTGCAGGAGACCAGAAAAACAGTACTAGAAAATCATATGTGACTAAATGGAAGAGATTTTTATTTGGTGTCTTAAACGTGACCTGGACCATTTTTCTGTGAGAAACCTTACAGTCCTTTCTTATTTGTGTGAGTTGCTCAGTTCTGGTTTGGCATATTCCCCTGTTAAAGTTTATTTCTCAGCCTCTGAATCAGCCTTTGGCTTCTAGTTTTCAAGTCAAACAGTTTTTAAAAGGTTTCCTTCAAATCAGGTCACCAGCAAAGTCTGTTCTTCCTTCTTGGGACCTTAATTTATTTCTTGAAAATTGTCTCAGTCCCCTTTAAGGCCTGCTTTTTCTTTTTCCCTGCATCAGTGTAATTGACTATTTTGCTGGAAGCTCTTACTTCTGTTAAGAGGGTCTCTGAACTTGAAGCACTCATGTTGGTTTCTCTTTATTGTTTTTTTTTTTAAAGGATAGGGTGTTTCTATTGGCTGTCCTTTTATGCATAAGGTGATTAATGATTAAACCAGTCTCATTCATCTTTCTTCTTTTTTCCTTCTCCACAGACATCTAGTGGGAATAAACCTCACACAATTGATTTGCACAGACAGCTGAGATATTACTTAGATGAGACAAAACATATCACTGGTTCTTTTCTTTCACACCAGGAAATTTGATTTTGCAGTGTATAAACATACCATCCTTCTCCTGGAGTTCTAAGGCTATTTCCTTTTGCTATTTTCATGGCAAGCAGTTAGCCTCTTCTGTTTGTGCTGATTTTACCAGGGAAGTGGCCTCTTCTGGTGATTCTTTTCAATGCTCTGGATACCGGATCCATTTTGAAAGCTGCTACTTGGTTATCTCTTCACACTTTTACTAAACATTACAAGTCAGATGTTTCCAGGGCTAGGGCAGGATTTGCCAGGGCCACCCTTCACGAGTTTGTGGAGGGCTGTTCTCTTCCTTCCTCCTCATATACTTTCCAGTAGCTTTTGCACTCTCTTAAGAGAAAAGGAATACTGCAACAGTGATAAGGAAGGACATATTATAGTTGTATAAGATCTTACCATAACAGTAGAGGCCCTACTTCTCACTGCTGCAGTATTCTCTCCTTCCCTCCTACCCCCTATTACTTTCTGTTGCCCTCCTTCTGACTGAGGGTTTTTCTTCCATCCTTTTCTCCTTCTTATTCCCTTCCTGGTTGTAAATGTTATTACCTTCTCTGTGGTTGCACTTTTTCTTGTGGGGCACTTCATTTCTGGGAATTGGGCATCCATACATCATGTGTATACCTTACACCTTACACGTAAGACATACATCTGACAATTTCATATCTGGAAGTTATAAAGGCTTTGGTATACTGGTGGGACATTAGGTTATCCTTGGCAGGATATCCCCAAGAGTAAAGAATATTGCAACAATGAAATAAGGCATCTACTGTTATGGTAAGTTCTTGCACAACTGGAATTTCTTACTCATATTTGTATAAAAATATCACAATGTAAATTGCATGTTAATGGATGGCACAGTGGTAGCGTTGTCACCTCACAGCAAGAGGTTCTCCAGTTTGATTCTCGGCTGGGGTGCCTTCTGTGTGGAGTCTACATGTCTTCCCTGCATTCATGTGGGTTTCCTCTGAGTGCTCTGGTTTCCTCCCACATCACAAAGACGTGTATCTGGAGCATTTCTCCCCAGGCATCCACTGAAAATTGGCTTTGTTCCAAGGTGGACTTTCCAGGTAAACAAATGTTAAATAAATGAATGTTAGATTGCAAAACGGTTTTATATAGTGTAAAGTCACTATCTATTTCTCCAGTTGCAGAGGCTTTTACTGGAAGGTAGGAATTCTACAGGTGCGAGCAGTTAATCATGAGAAGGCTGTCAGGGAAACATGGTCTACAGGTGCAAGCAAAAAATCATGAGAGGGCTGAACAGTGAGCTGTAAGTGAGGTTTACAAAGATTCCTTCGTGCATCTGCAAAGTCAATAACTTTTTTGCATTGCCATCTTGGAGACAAAAAGTCTGCCAGTGCAAGCCATTAATTATAAAAGATCTGAATACTGTCTGCTGAGTGAATTCTACAAGGTAGAATGTAATTCATAACTCAAAAAGGAATAAAATAGAAAATATACAACCAAAAGACCACAGCTCACAACAACTTTATATTACAGTTTTATATATATATATATATATATATATATATATATATATATATATATATATTTATTGTTCTTCTTCTTCTTCTTTTGGCTTTTCCTGGTTAGGCATCGCCACAGTGGAGCTCCGGTCTACTAATGATTGGCAGTAAATTTGTACAGTGCTAAAGTGCCAGCTTGATGTCCAACCTTCAACTAAGGCATGCCCATTCACGCATGTCTTTCGAACACCACTCGACCGCGGGAAGGACATGCAGACTCCGCACAGAAGGTGCTCCAGCCGAAAATCGAACGGAAGAATCTCTTGCTGTGAGGTGACAATGCTACCGCTGCACCACTGCTGCTTATATATATATGTGTGTGTGTGTGTGTGTGTGTGTGTGTGTGCCCGTGTCTATATATATATATATATATATATATATATATATATATATATATATATATCTGCAAAGCAGTAAAACAATTTATTGATTTAAATTTTTCTTTATTTTGGCCAGAATTCAGAAATGGTCCAGCCACAAGTGGTAAGGCTGTGGCAAAAGGGACTAGTTAATGCCATTGTGGAAATGAAGGATTCAAAGGAACGCAATGAGGAAAGACTTCATTATCAGCTAATTTGCATGTCTTTGAATTGCTAAGTGATTACTGCAAGAGCTAACAAGCACTTTGCTGCAGTAATTGCCACTAGCAGCCCATGCATCTTGTTGGCAGAGGCTCTCCCCTCCTTCACTCCCCCACATACATTCAAACATATTCACACCCTCACAGACACATCCCCTTACCTCTCAACTGCCTCTGCTATCACAGACGGTACATAACTTTGGCTCTCAAACTGCCCCGTATTTTTTCCCAGTCCCTTACAGTGAATTAGTAATGCCAGACAGTAGAGTTTCATACATTTTATAATTCCTTTTCCACTTCTTACTATAAAATCTGGTCTACTATTAATTTAATTGCTTTATAGTAATATTTAAACAGTGTCCCTGATATCAACAGTTCTCCTCTAGTATTACAGCCAGCACTTATTATTCTAGTGGGAGTTGAGGTATGGAAACCCTCCATGTGTACACACACACACACACACACACACACACACACACACACACACACACACACACACACGCGCACGCACACAATCACACACACTCACCCATACAATCACACAGCAACACCACCTGTCCACTGCACTCCCTGGTACTAACCTTTAATGAGATTTCATCCATTGAGACTAATGAATGAATCTGAACTTCTGGCTGTGTTAATTAATGAGGCTGGTGGTAGTGATTTACTCAGTCTAACAGTTCTATGAATCATTCAACTGCGTCAATCAGTTACCACAGGCATTTCTGGAGGAGAGCACATGACATGACTTTCTCCCAGAATGTCTCATTTACATTTAAGTTAGGCCAGACAGGCAACCCACCATGCTTCTGCAACTCTTTGAGATAAGGACTGCACTGAGACTTTCTCTGAATTTGAAAAGTGTACCAACAGAGGTAAAGAGGGCATATCGCTGGTAGTAATGTCTCTGATTCTAATCTATGAAAATTAATCTGTTACAAATACAAGCAACAAATTTGGTTATGTCTTACTTTAAATACTGCAAACTTTTGCTATTTTATCTTAGTTGCTGTGTGCATACCTCTCAATTGTTCCAGATTTTTACTCAACGTTTAGCTCTGTCCCTTTTAACCCCCTCTTAATCCTTGGAAAAAAGTTGATGAACTGCACTTAATAAATAATAACTTATTTTACTTCATAAAATGTGTGTTAATTCACTTTTTCTTATTCTTTCAAGTCTCAGGGCAATAATACTCCTGTTTGATGTGTCCCCAGTTGTCTCTTATTATTCTTGGCTCTTTCCCTGATTGTTTGAGAGCTATGCTTGTGTGGTGTCTTTCTATTATAGGGTCTAAACTTATAGGATATATTATAATCTTGACTATTTCATTTCTGTGTGTTTTGTTGCTCTCCATACAACCCAGGGGTTTGAAAGGAAGTATTGTTATGAATAGATATTAGTCAAATTGCATTTATAGGGTAGAGTTCTGAATCTGTATTTGATGTTTATATCAAACATTTTTAAAAGCATATCATTTTATAACTGACCACTTAATATTAGAGGGCAAATGCTCCTGCTGGGCAAGCTGTGCTCTGTGTCAAGGGTGTGCAGGTTTTGAAACTTCTCCCATTTTACTTGATGTTTTTTTTTTTTTTTTTTTTTTTTAGGGAATGTAATAATTTAGAAGTGTCCCTGGTATCTAGTGATGTCAGTAGCAGTAGCATAGCAAGGTGGGGGTGAAAGGGGCTGTTGCTCTCAAAAGCTCTTTTCTGAACTGAAAATGATGGTATAGAATGGCACTTGTGTTTTTTTCTTTTGATCTTCACTTGAAGTGTTGAGGATGTAGGTAGTCAATTGCACATTTTTTTTTTTTTTTTTGCTGTTCAGGGGGCATGAATTTTGTGGGGTGTAATTTGCAGATTAAATGAAGGAAGTCAGTTTGCTTGCAATAGTAATCCAAAGACTTTTTTTCTTTTTTGCTCTTCTGTTGACAGCTGAGAAAGTGTGGATTTGGTGGGATGTGACTGGCTGATTGGCTTCAGTAATCTGAAGACTTTTTTTGCTCTTTAGTTGAGAGCTGCATTTAGGGTATGATTGCTTGATTAGCTTCCTACAGTAATCCAAAGATTTTTTTTTTGGTGCTCTTCAGCTGGGGGGATAGGAAACATAGATTTGGTTGGGCATGGCTGGTGGAGTTACTGTAGGAAGTCACTTCCTAGAGTAATCTGAAGACCTCCATTTTTATGTATTTATTGCTCTTCATTCAAAGAGCTAGGGGGTGAATGGATTAAATACTGTGCTGCAGGAAGCAAAGAGGCTCATGGACAGGGGCAATAGGTGCTGATCATGGAAACAAGGGCAGAAGTTGTCTAGGCTTGTAAGCTCACTAGGGTCATTAGCCTAGTAACTTCCTATATTCCTATGATTTTTTTCCTCTTCACTTGAAGAGCTAAGGGGTTGGGTGCACTTTTCTGGAAGCAGTACAGTATGCCAGGTGAGCCAGCTACATCTCAGAATGGTGATATGGAGGACTAACAAGTTGTATGAGTGCTGACTGTACAGGATTTGAATCTTTATAGGTGCTTTTAGGGCATGCTATATACAGTATCCATGATGTCTAATGTTTCTCCTGCCCTGTGTATTTCATGTCTTTCATGCTGCAAAAATGTTGCCTCAGTTAAGTGCCTTTAAGGCATGATATGAAGAGTTATCCCTGATGTATGGAGTTCACCCCACCCCAATATTACACACACACACACACACACACACACACACACACACACACACACACTCCCCTTCACTACCTATTCCCTAACTAACTAACCACCCAGGCAGACACCCACACCCACATGCATGCACGCATACACACACACACATACACATGCTATCACTGCCTGTCTGCAATTGCACTATTCTCTGAATCATTCAGTTGTATAAATGCCTTACCATAGGTATTTCTGGGTGGACAGCACATTTAATTAGCATTAGGGACTCCCCTGTAATACCTCTGTAGCATTTGCTGCAGTGACAGCCACCATGGTGCTGTCCCATTTTGTGCTACAGTATGATAGTATGGCTGGCTCTTTATCAAAAATGGTTACTGTAAGGTGTACAAAAGGTAACCTTTCTGAAACAAAGTTACTGCTTTAGAAAATTTAGGTATGGGATAAAAGAAACAACAGATCACTCATTTTTTTAATTGTATTGCTCATTTTCTGAAGCCTCTTGATTTTAGAATAAATTTAATTTTTAGTTATACTCTTTGTATAAAAGTTGCAAGTGACCTTGCATTAAAAATAAAGATTATAGTGCACTTTTTTAGCTTCCTTATTTACTTAGTTTTTCTTTGTAATCAGACCCACAAAATGATGTCATAGTAGATGTTAGGTTCTGATTTACATACCTCAGCAGTGTATTCTAGAAGAAAATAAGAAAACTCTTTTAAAAAGCAGTTTATCACATGTTAATTTTTAATGTAAGGTGTTACACTTGAAAGACCTTGTTGACAGCTTGTCCTAAGAAGCACAAAACACCTCCTGTAGCATTTATTAATGAAATATTTTAATTTGATAGATAAATGTTTTGCATTCAATCTTTTATGACATAGCAGAGATTTTCAGCTCATAAAAAAATCCTGAAAAGCGTCCTTATCAATAAAACAAAATTAAAAAAATAATGCACTTTTTGCATGAAAATCTATATAATTTGATATTTTATATGATACTTAAGGTATACAAACCTTCAAGAGTTTACTTATACTTGCTTTACAAAGAGACCAACCCACTTTAAACATTTCTATACCCCAAATTTATGGAAGTGTATTGGTTGTAAATAACATGCCCTTCCTTGAATTTGCAAATAATAAGTTATGTTTTTTTAAGCAGATGAATCTGAACAAATATGTAGGGAGCTTTTACAGATGGAGTAATATGTTCATATGTTAATACTACGCTAGTTGCCTTTTGGACCATTTTAAGCATAACCGATTCTTTCTTCAAAGGCGAAAATCAAACCCTGTATTTTGTGTTTCTAAGGTAAACACCTTAACCATTATAAGAAGAAAACCAGACTGTAGTCCCGTAACTCGAACGTTGCTTTAATGAATGAACCACAGAGTAACAACCAACATTGAAGAAAAAGTAAAAACCAAAATTTTACTAAGCGCTTTCACCCGTAATGTACAATAGGCTTCATCAGTGTAATTATACCAACCCTCAGACCCTGGTAATAAAATGGCTTCTCTCTCTTTTTTAAGAAAATTTGTATTACTGTAACATAATTTAGAATACATGCACAGAAAGGAAGAAATTCAACATCAGATACTGTTATACAGTGTTAGTAATATGTTGAATCATCGAGGTAAACTTATACAATTAACACATTGACTTGTTATTTCATTTGCAACATTTCAAGGCTATCCCAATCACTAAAAGTCTTATTATGATTTATAGATCTTATTCTAATCACTTGTTTTTCAGATTTCTATAGTTGTTTTTCTTTCGGCTTTTCCCGGTTAAGGGTCGCCAGAGTGGAACTCCAGTCTGCTAATGATTGGCAGTTGATTTTTACAGTGCCGAGGTGCCAGTGCAATGCGCAACCTTCAATGAAGGTATGTCCATTTACACATATCTTTCGAACACCATTCGAGCACGGGGAGGACATACAGACTCCACATAGAAGGTACTCCAGCCAAGAATCGAACAGGAGAACCTCTTACTGTGAGGCGACAATGCTACCGCTGCACCACCTATGCTAGTATTGCTGTTAAATTTAAAAATTCTTTTAATATAGGAACTAAGTTTAAATTTCAATTTTGCATAATAACTTTTCTAGCAACTGCAAAAATACTGTAAAAAAAGAAAAGGCAAGAAAGCAGCTCCAAATCCAAATGAACAATTTAATGTAAGCGCTTTCATTTACTAACATAAGTAAACTTCATCAGGCAATTTAAAACATATACATGCATTATAAATACTGTAAAGGTAATGACATCACAAAAAGAGAAGGAAATGACATTCTGCCAACAATTAAAGGAACTACATCCTATAGAAAACAAATACACAAACATGAATCAACATATTACAAAACCATATAATTTAAGATAGAAAATCACATTATCTATTATGTGTTTTTAATTTTAAAATGCATTTAATAGAAAGACTATCACTGAGGCCAGAGGGGACATGTGCATTAAGTCTTAGTTGCCAAGACAACTTATTCAATTCAAGTCTCAGTGACTAGGAACCACCACTAACATCTTCACAAACTTGGTCAATAATACAAAAAAAGGAAAACGTGTAGGGGATGAAACAATGTGCCTGGCCAAAGCATTATTCATATTTAATTTACTAATATTATAAACTGCAAAAAGACTCTAAAATATTTTTTCTTGCTTAGCTTTTACAGATACAGGAAGTAGAACATTCATTAGCATTAGTGATCTAGTTAAAGAACAATTATCAGACCATAACCCCTTACAAACATACTTATCTCTTCCCAATATACATTTAATTTTTCATAATCCATAAACATGTGTGTCCAATCAACCTTTTATATCTTTACTACATCTCTAACAAACTGAAGAAGTCATTTTACTAAACTTAGAGATTTTATAAGGGTGTAACAAACATGTTATGTATATATTTCCACATAAAACTACTTTCTAGTATAAACTAAAATAATTTTGACTAATTGATTTAAGTAACAAAGTTTGATTCTTACCATCTATTGAGTCACTCAATCCACTACTATCTAAAAAGTTCCAGAATTTTGCATCAAAATTACTATTATTTATAATTAACTTATATAACTTTGACAAGCTTTCTTTGTAGGTCAATTTACCTTTGATGATAGCATTCATATAGTTTAGGAACAGAGTTCTGTTCAAGTACACTCATATTATTTACAAATTAATAATTTCTTACTGATGGATGCTGTTAACTACTTAACAGATTCATCCAACTTACAATCTTTCATTAAATATTCTGGCAACTTAGCTTTTCCTTTTGCAAAGCAATCAGACCATAATACTAATCTATTCCTTTTTAGTCATTTCATTTTAACATTGTTCTGAGTTTCCTTAAATATAGTGGTGTGTGCAATGGGAAAGTACATTTCCATTTTGATATTAATGAAGTTCTAAACACATATTTCTTAACTGTTTAACAAATTTATTTCATATATGCAGAGTCTAAAGATTGAAATTAATTTCCTTCTAATGTAAATTTTAGCTGAAAGGATTGTTACATATTTCTAATTTATCATACATTTGTAAGAATTTACTATAATCTAGTCCTAAATAGGTTTCCATTGACTTATGTAAGCTGAGTCTATCTGGAGTATAATAGAGTTAAAATTTGCAATAATAGAATAAGATTTTACATCTGGAAAGTTAATACCACATATTCCCATAATCTTATATGGTTTCTATAAGCAATTCTTGGCTTCTTAGGATATAATAAGAATGAATTTAGCATTTTACCAATTTCTTTCATTTTAATTTTTTTGTCAGGTATTAAAGCTATTGAAGGTGACATACATAAAATGTTGAGTAATATAATCATTTTAATAAGTATTAACATATCCTCAAAAGCAAAAAAAGAAAAACATTCAGTTTTTTTAATTAGAAGTAACACTTCTCCAATTATTTTTTTTTCAAAATTGTTAATAATCTTACTCTCGTCATGATAGATTTTTATTCCTAAATATTTTATTTGTTTTACTTCCCAGTTTATATTTATCTTTAAGCTTATTATCTAGTAACTGATTTAACACTAACGTTTCAAGTTTATTATTAAATTTCAGCAGTGATATTTATTAGAACATTTCAATTTCCTCATCTATTTCTTCACTAGAATAATTTAAATTTCCTATAGTTAGTAAAATATCTGCTAAAAACTGTATTTTAGACTGACAACCCCTGTTAATTGAAAATCCATCAATTTTTTCATTGCTTCTTATACTATTAGCTAGCTTCTTGTACTATTAGCTAAGGGTTTGATAACTAATGCAAATAGTAGAAGGGACAAGGGACACCCTTGCTTTGTTGCCTTGTTTAAAGTGAATCCTTGAGAAATGTAAAATCCAATTTTAATATATGCTTTGGAGTCCCCATACAGGTTTTTAAATATTCCAATAAATTGTTGTGGAAATGCAAACACTTCAAAAGTTTTAAACAAGAAATTTCAATCTACAGAATCAAAAGCTGTCTCAGTATCTAAGCTGATTGGGGCAAATTTCTTGTTCATTTCTTTTGCTAAATTTAAAATAGTTACTACCCTTTTTATATTATCATGCATTAATCTATTGACTATAAATACTGTTTGATCTTTATTAATTAATTTATGCCCTATGTCTCTTAGTCTCGTAGCGAAGATGGAATTAAATATTTTATAGTCTACATTTAATTATGAACTGGGTCTGTATGAGGAAACTAACTTATTATCCTTGTTTAAGTACAGGTGAGATTAGAGAAAATATCACTCAGTAATTCTAAAATATTTAATGGAAGTACACTATAATTCCATACTTAAACAATCTAATCCTGGAACTTTGCTGTTTTCCCTTTTTTAAAGCTTCTTTAACTTCTATTAGGGTAATGCACTTATTCAGCAGAGATATTTATTGGCCATTATGTTTATTAGTAACATTTTTCTTTAAATACTTGTCAGTTTTGTAGTCAAGATTGTTATTTTGATCTTTATTAAGATCCTCATAGAATTTTTTTAAATTATTAAGCATTTCCTCTGTCTGAAGTAAGTTTATTTAGTGTGAGGATTTCAGATATTACTGATTTGTGTCTTTTTGCTTAACATCTTACTTCTATTACCTAAGCTATATAGATTTTTTTGAAGTCATATAACTGTGCAAATTTATTTTTTCTAAAGCTATCTCCACTTTTTGCATTAAAACTGTTTGATATCTTGATATTAATGTATTAATGACTTCAGGCTTATCTAATTTCTTAGTTTTTTGTTCAAACCTCATTTTGTGTATTTCATATTGTATTTCTAACAACTCATGATCCCTCTCCTTCATTTTATTAAAAAAAATATTCCCATTGTATATTTAGTGGATTCCTATTACAAGAATGAAAGTTCACTACTTTGAACTTGTAATAGGAAACCTCACTTCTGCGAAAGTTCACTTTAATGAAAGTGAACTTTTGTGTAAGTGCACTTCACCAAAAGTACTGCAGCACAGTGAAGGACATAAAAAACAAGCTATGTCCTCCACTATGGTGCAATAGTCATGGACCTTAGGGTTAGGGCACAGGTTAGGGTAAGGGGATAGTTAGTAAAGCTATCCCCTTGCCCATGCCCTAACCCTAAGGTTCATGACTATCACACCATAGTGGAAGACATTGCTATGTCCTTCACTGCGCTGCAGTCATCATGAACCTTAGGGTTAGGGCACGAGTCATGGTAAGGGGATAGCCCCTTACTATGATCCATGCCTTAACCCTAAGGTCTGTGAGTACTGCACGGAGGTTGTCCAACACTTGTTCATTGTACTGAACTTCGAGTAAGTGCACTTTCGCTGCAGTGAGCATTCCATGCACTATTTTGAATTAGTGAAAATTCGATCTAGTGTATGGAACCCATATTTAGTATGCATTTTTAAGGAGTTACATAATATGACTTTACTTACCTGATCATTATCATTCAAAGATAAAACAAATCGATTTGTCCCTTAAGGTAATTTTTAAATTCTTTTAATTTCATATATATATATATATATATATATATATATATATATATATTGGGATTCTATGGATAATATAACATTTCCTTATATCCATTAATATATTTATACTTAGTCCATTATGGTCAGATAAAGGATGATGAGTAGTTTTAAAATAATTCACTTTATTAAGTTAATATGCAGAGACATAAACCCTATCAATTCTAGTTTGTGACCCATTTGCATAAGTATAAAGAGTGAAGAGCAATGACTTACCTTCTGCTTTTACTATTAAATCAACTAAATTATTACTTATCCATCTGTTTAATGCTTTAGCTGATGTCAGAATGCTAACTTTCTTCTGTTCCCTTGTGTCTTCTATATTAGATATGCAGATAAAATCCCCTGCTAAAATTAAACTGGCCTTCCAATGGCTTCATAGTAAGTTCCAATGATCTCTAGCCACTGTTGAACCTATTACAGGGATCCAGTAAAAATTAGCTAGTGTCTAGAGTTTGCCATTATTTTTATGTATTAAAAATGTATGTATTTCTTTAGGATCATTAATATATTCTATGGCCTTAGGTAGCACAGTAGATTTTTCTACAAAGTAAACAGATGATAACATTTCATAACCTCAGTTATTTAAATATTGAATATCTTTATCTAGCGAGTCTCTTGAAAAAATATAATGTCTCCTCTATTTCATTTTAGATATCTCATTAATGATTTCCTTTTATTGCCATTATATAATCCATTTACATTAATAGATAAAACTACCCATACTGTGTATTTGAAAAGATTTCTTTTAAAAGGTAGTATGACGCATTTATCCACCATATTAATTTAATTGTATATAAGACTCTAATGCATTCCTCCAATGCCATCTTAATATTCCACATTTTTTAAATTCTTCCTTTCTACAAAGTGAACTACTAAAACTCATAAATAACAAAAAAGAAACAAGTCTACAGCTATAACTGTATATATTACTAATAAAATACAACTTACCATGGATACCAAAATCCCTGGTTTGCCTATCAAATAGACAAACTACAGTATTATCTCTCTACCTTCCAACACCTAAAGATTCATCAAAAGAACTAGCCAAAACCTACCGTGACTTACAAATAATTAATATAATTATATATAAGTTAAAAATAAGACTATTAATTTGGTTATCTAGTTTGCTATTTAAAACTATTCTCCCCATTCATACATAAAAGTTTAATAATCCTCTTCTATTAATCACAAATATTAAATAATCCAACAAATAGTGTGCCATATACCCATTTATGTGATAGTAGCATAAATTGTCCATTAAATATTCCTAAATTATTCACTCATTCAACAGTATTATAACTAAATTTCTAAATATATAAGTAGAACAGAGTGGGACCTGAAGAGAGAAAGATATCTGTAAACTTACAGGTGACAGTCTTATAATTACTAAACCATTATACAAAAATAAAATCAATGCACAGTATATTTATCATGGTAAAAGATATATACATATTTTATAGATCTAACAACATCTCTGAATTAATTTTACGAGTACAAGTGTCTATAACTTAAAATTGTGTGACTCCCTTACCAAAATGTTTACAAATACTTTACCTTATTAAACTAATAAATAAAAATATCTGCATTACTGAGGTCAAAGAGAATTCCCCCGGATTTAATAAACTCCGTGTAGGAATAGTGTAATTCCTACACAGAGTGTATTGTGGTCGTGTCTGCAGCTGACCTTCAGCAGTGAGCCTTGCATATTAATGAAGGCTCTCTACTGAGGGAGCCCTGTGTAAACAGTTACTGAATCAGTGCTAGGGAGTGTGTTACAGTGCTTGCAAATCTGTAACATACTCCCTGCATTGTGAAAGTGCCATACGGCACTACAACATATCAGAAAGTGTCTTTGGACACTTAATTATATACTGATGCATTTATTTAACACAGGAGGTGTGTTATAGTGTCCGTAACACACCCCCTGCAGTGCCAAAGTGCTGGATGGCACTAAAAAAAATATAGAAAGTCTCCTCAGACACTTATGTATTTAATTATTTATTAATGTCACACAGGGTGTGTTACAGTGTCAGTAACACACTCCCTGTACTGTCAGAGTGCTGTATGGCATGGAAATCAAATGTGCAAATGTGAGTGTCCCGTTTTATGTTTATTTATTTTGTTTTAATTTTTTTTTATTTTTGTCAAGTTTAAGCATAGCTGAGCTTGTTTGCGTGGTGCAGTGCATTTCTCAGCAGGGCTTAAATGTAATGAAAAGCTGCATAGAAATGTATAGCTGAAATCTTCACAGCTGAGTTAGCTGAATGGTTAGAGTCACAGCTTCATGTGCCGTAGGTGCATGGTTTGAATACCAGGAGAGGCTATTCAGCTTGAACACTGGAAAGCATTCCTATTTCTATTTCTATTTTTTTTGCCATACCTATTGATATTTGTCAACTAGGTTAGTGCAGCTGGTCCAGACTACCAGATCCAGTGGAGATATGAGGTGAAAACCCCCTGGTAAACACAAGTGTCCAGTACAGTTCAGTCACACAGCAAGGTAATGTAATTAAAGTACATAGGGTGAGGTCATGTAAAGTAAAATACAAACACATAATAATAAAGTATCAGTAATGAGTAATTAATATCAATATATATTTTGGTTATTATGTAAAAGTCTTGTTTCCCCTTACCTAAATTTTGCTATGCACTGCTAAGCCAATCTAAGAAATGCTTAAATAAGACCTGTTTGAGCAATACTTAGCAACACGTAGCTCCCATTAGCCAGTTTGAGCATTGCTAAGCAGTCCTCAGCTGAGCTAAGGGGATTTGTGCACCTCTAAGCACTGCTAAGCATTTGCCACTTTAAGCACTGCTTAACTAAGCTTAGCAGGTTTCCGCACTGCTGAGCTTTGCTTAGCATTTTTAAAAATGGTCCGATGGCAGCAAAGGGTGTTGATATAGCCTTATTTAAGCTGCACAAGTGGGATTACAGCCAGAACCTCTTTGAGTTTGACCCATACAGGAACTATGGCAAGAGCTGGAGAAGGAGCACGCTTTAGGGTGCAGTGCTGGGGCATGTTGAAGTCCAGGGTCATGGTTGGACTCCTCATGAAAGACCATGATGCCAGATTGCTGCAGGGCTAGTACCAGGGCTCTGAATATAAGTCTGAGGCCTGGGACCATCTGGCACATGACCTCACCAATGCCACTGGAATCCTCCACACTGGTGAGTAGGTACATCATCATTATGATGACCTGAAGTGAAGGAAGGGGGGGCTCTTGGCTCAATAAATCCAAGATGCTCGGGACTGGAATGCCCCAGACATTTGTAAGTATAGCAACTGGTGATTTATCAAATTGTAGTATGCATATCTGATAGGTATGCATAATGGTGTGTTTTCCCCTCACAGCTGTAGAGGAGAGGGCTCACAATTTAGTGGCCCACACAGGGTGCTTTTTGACGATGTGCCAACAGTGTGGTGAGTATGGATCTGTCTTGCAATATATAGTACAATAAATAAGAAAGAGTATATTGGTAACTGCCACTAGGTATAGTGTGTTCTGAGTGTACTGCAATAAATGTGTTCTTAGATCCACATTGATATAAGTGAGTAATGACAGGTACTGTGCAATACAGATGAAGGCATCAAACATGCTACTATTGATGGAAAAAAAGATAATACTGTAGTAATAGTGTATAGGAATGACATAAATATATACTGTATTAATATTAAGGATCGTGTAATAAAGTAAACTGTGATTGAAACTGTGAAGGTAATAAATGACATTCATTCATCATCTACAGGATATCCAGTACACCTGCAGTCAGAATTTTGAATGTACTAAGCCACTGTGTCATGTCACCCTCAATAAAGTTCTTTCCCCCAAGTGTTGTGCTTATTCTGGTCTGTTGTTGAAAAAACCCAGTTGTACAGCTGCTCCACAGCAAATATGGCTATGACACCATGAAGTGACTGTAGTTTGGCTGATTAAAAACTGTTATGCTAAAGTGTAGATGTGGAGCTGGTACAACAAGATAGAATGTAATTTGATATATGTTCTGCACTAAGATCTGAACCGTAATAATGATATGTAATGTATTATAATGTGTTTCCCTCAGGATTGTCTTGTGTTAAACTTTGCATTTCAGCTATACATATTCCTGAATGTTGGTATGCCAATGCAGGCAAGTATGAGACTGTAATAGCTGTACACTGCAAATATACCATACATATTCCCATCCACTAGGGGTTAAATGTGTACACCTGCAATCCAACTATTAATACACACTTCCCCTACTATTTCTGTCATGCATGAATCCCATGCATGTATGTTCAACTGTCACTGCATCTTCTGTGACACTCTACCTATATTACCGGGTCAGACTTTGTAACCAACTGTGCATTAGCCACAAATCAGTCAACCAGCAGCCCAGTAGCTCAGTGTGATAACAAATATATATGTTGTTTATTTTTGTACACACATACCATGGTTTGAATCCAGGGACCGGTACTAAAATGTATAGTAACAGGCAAGTAGTCTTGACTATTTGTAGAAACTGTCATGCAGTGGTAACAGATATTTTCTCCACAGGGCTTACATATAAAGAAATCTTTGTAGTAGCTGTATGAAGGGTATACTAATAAACTGTGTCCAGATGTACTAGTGTATAAACAGCCATGTGCAGCAAGTTGATAACACTCCATTAAATAAAACATCAGGCAGTACAGTAGTATTCCAACCGAAGTAGACAAATTAAATGTTCCACTGTTGGGATGGCTGTATGCCCTGTGCGTCTGTAAATGAGTGCCGATAGTCCAACCCCATGCCTACAAATGACAGCAGGATAGATATGTGCACCATGAGCTGTGCCCGATGCATGTCTCTCAAGTGTCACGCTGTCACGGCTAGTGATCACTGTTGCCATTAACCTTGGACACAGATATAACTCAGTGTGAAGTATGCCAGTAGCGCACACACACATCAGTGCAAGGTACACCTTGTTATTCATATATGTTACCTTGACATGTACAAGTCCCCTGTAGTTATGTACCTATAGTTCTTACAGCTTGGCCCAAACCATTCCATGTCAACAGCTTGAGAGGTATGTATGTGCTACAGAAGCTTTAGGGCATGTGTAGATGTAAAGTAAGGGCAGACCTGTAGAGTATTGAGCAATACTGTTGTGAAAAATATAGCCTATACAGATGTTAATGGAATATGTTTCTCTCCCCCACCCCTTATCTGCATCATAAATTATTGTTATACTACAGGTATGTTTTCATTTACACATATATTATTCTCAAAACCTAAAGTTGGGACTTGTATTATTGGTTATATATATCAATGGTTGCATACTAACATACCTTGTTGAAATTCCACCATCGTTGGCCTTTTGCCATAACTATTAATGGCATGCTGTTACAATGACAACTGCTATCCCATTTATGCCTGTGTTCTGTATGCTATGCAATTCTATTATTCTGGGTTAATTGGAACACCCATGCATGCTGTTATAACTAATGTTAAAATGTTTTGTTCATGACTAACCAATACACTTTGACAAACTTCAATACTATAGTACATTTGGGTAGACCTATCCCAGCAAATCCACCTGTCCCGCCTCATCTGGCCATGGCACCGGGTCCCAGCACATCTGGGACCCAACCTGGAGCTGCCTCCTCCACTGATCTTGATCCACCCTCAGGTGGATCCACCTCAGGGGACGGGGCCCATCTCCCCTGGGTGCGGGCATGGAGAGGATCCTGTCACCCGACATCAGTTTCCAGGGATGGTGAGCAGAGTTATCCATTGGGATTTGGATGGCAGCCTGCACCAGATTGAGGGCAGACTGGTGCACCTCAAGGGGCAGGCTGGCTCTGTTGCCCAGCTCCCAGCACAGCCACATTTGGGGCCGTGAATGGGTAGTGGTGACTGCCCATGGGTGGGGACCTCAGTCCCACTGTTTCCATTGGGGGCACTTGGTCCTCTGATTCCCAACCACCCTCCCCATCCAAGGTGTTTACCCCCCTCATGTGTCATACACCGCCCCTATCTGCTGTCTTGTCTGTCTGCAAATCCAACCTCTCCTATCCAACTTATCTCCCCGAATGTACCTACAACCCTTCCCCAACATCCCACTCTTACCTTGAAAAAAAAGGGGCATCTGTCACCAAAAAAAATTTGTCCCATACATAGCTCTCCATTTCACACCCATGTACACTGCCATTAATCAATTTTCAGATGAATTAACCAACAAAGTTATGTTGCCCACACCCCTCACTGTGGGGTGTGAGGCTCTAAATTCCAAATTGTCCACATCATGCACAGCTGTTGCTGCACAAGAAATTAAGAGCTATGATCCTTTCCTACACTCTTCCTGCACATCCCTAGCTGCTTTTCATATTGTTTTTCCCCTGCTTTCCCCCATTTCACCACTTTCCTATCACCCTTTTTTTCTTTTTTTGGAAATAGCATTGGTTTAAGTGGGGATAAGCAGCACTAAGTGAAGCTAAGTGCTGCTTGGCATCATGGCACTTTGCACAAACCCACTTAAAACTGCTTTAATCACTCTATCTTATTCAGACACTGTTCTGTCCAGCAACAAGATAACCAACCCTGCCAAGTCTCAAATACAGGACCCTCTGTACTATACTCACAGCAATGCACCACTAGGCCAACTCATCTCAGGAGAATTAATGTTTTTTTTTTAAATATATCATGCAGTACAGCCATGTAACATTAGGGAAAAAAAGATACTGCTGTCAAGTTTTGAACCCAGGATCTTCTGAACTGTAGTCAGAGCAATGCACCACTACACCAATTCAGCTCTGTGGAGTTAATGCTTTTTTTGTAAATAAATCAAGCAGTAAAGTCATATAAACTTAGGGAAAAAAGACACCACTGCCAAGTATTCAACCCAGGGCCTTGTGAACTATAGTCAGAGCAATGTACCACTAAGCCAACTCAGCTCTAGGGGATTGATGTTTTCTTTCAAAATATATCATGCAGTACAGTCATGTAACATCAGGGAAAAATATATCCTTGCCAAATATTGGCTCCAGGACCCTCTGAACTACAGTTCACTGCAATACACCAGTAGACCAAATCAACTCTGGGGAATTACTGGTGTTGTTATGAAGATATCCTGAGTACCACTGACACTACTTCTACATATAATGTGATAAATGACAGCATACGTGGGCCTGTGATGCAGACACCAAACCAGTACACAGCCAAAGACATGTTGATGGATTGACGGGAGGCTTACCATATCACCTACAACTGACAACTGCACAGACTGTTGCAGAATGTCCACAGTCATGTCATGTACATATGGCATGGTTGTCATCTAAGCTATTCTGTGTGCTGATGTAATGGCAAGGCAGTGCAAATTGATTTCACTAAAGCATGACAGACAGGTCAGTGTCACACATCATAGCCATCCAAACACACATGTTAATGCCAATCCTGTGTAGCACACTGTATACATGCACATATGTCTTGCAACTACACCTTCCATAATAATTACTACATAGCTCTATGTGTAACATTCCCAGCATGTTTGACATCTGGACACCCAAAGTTCAGGCCCACAGTCCAGTCTGTTGCATGACAACTACATGCTCAAGAATACAACCTAGAAAAATCAGGGCCCTGCAATGTTCAGCAGACCTGCTTGCTGCTACCACAGTCAGTGCACCGACAGTAGCATGTCAAGGCCTGGAAGGTGGGTCAAATGTCACAAATATCAATATGTGTTTTAAAGCTCCCCTACCACTGTCTGGATGGTACTATTACTTAACATATGTACCAGAGGCACATGCCTCACCTGGACTATAATGGGTACCCTCACCTTGGCCATGCTGTAACAAAACAGCTGACACTGCTCCCTCAATGACATATGCAGCTTGCTGTACCCCAATGTCTTCACAATCCCCAGTATGTCTCCTGCCCAGAATTCAGCAGCTGCAGCCTGCCACACATGCAGCTGTATGTTCAGCTAACTGCTACAGACCTACCATAACTCCCAAACACCTAGAACAGGGCAGCCACACAACAACCATGTATAACATTTTGGAGGGATGTTCAGGTGACAGGGACATGTATCACAGTCACCCCCTGCAAACAGACACAGCTGATACACCAGCATCAACTGCTGCTGCATGCACATTCAGATAAAAAGAATATATGGCACTCACATCTGCCTGTCTTCTTACTGAGGCCAACACACATTTATTAAACAGTAACCCACAGAAGCACAAACTCTGTTAACAATGGCCAAACATAGCATGCAAAAAAAAACATCAATCCAAAACAGTGAACCATATTTCTACATACCCTCTGTGATGCTGTAGCTCTCACACCTCGGTAATGTCCTCCTCACAGGACAGGGAAAGGGCCAATGCCTACACGAATGCCTTAATTATAGCACTGTGTTCCCATGCCATTGGCTAATGGCAATGCAACCCAGCTTTCCTGGATGCAGTTAGCTAGTGGGAGTCACAGATTGGTGCACAGGCAATCACCTGTTTGTGAGCATTACCTACAAAAAGCAAACTGCTGCTTATGGTAAACAGGTCTGGCACTTTCTTCATGATGACAGACTGCAATTGTGTAGACTACAACTGGATTTCCTCTAACAAGGGAGTACAGCAATATACCAGGTATGTCATAGAATTAAACAAATGGCAGTGTTGGTTGTGGACACAAAACAACACAGTCTGTCACAGCATTCAGTCCATATGTGGTATTCCTGGTACCAGATAAGGTTACTAGGCTATGGGCCCTAAGCAGTCATATGCCTAGGCCAGATGTTAGACCGTATATATGCAAGGCAGCACCTGATGCCCCAGTCCAGCAGGGACACAGGTGTTATCCCAACGGTGTATGTGCAGTTAAGCATCCAGTTATCCAGGTTACACCTACAAGGGTGTAAATAGCTACCCTGCCTGATGTGGACAGGGTGACCATTCCACCACAGGGTGATTGAGTGGGCTACACATCTGAGCTGCCAACATGCCCTGTTCATGTCACACTCCAGGTTAAGGGCATATGTGTGTTTGTGTTAACAGAATAGAGCATGACTTGCACTCATGCAGCAGTTCTAGCAATGTGGAGTCCATGATTTCCTGGCATGCCACACTGATTTCACCTCTGAGGTGTATGTATGAAACCAGGTAGAGGGTTGCCCTCATAGCCTATCAGTGTATGGAAGATGTTTGATGCTGTGCTATCTTCTAGTGGAGAACCTCTTTGATGTCCCCAGCTGCTGCATGTGCTGTGTGATGTGAATGATGTACAGGGAATTAGACACAATAATGGGCCTCACTGGGGGGAATATGGTGATGTGTATACCCCATGTCCCTTGATGGCATACCTTACAATGGGAGCAGCATTGTGTTGAAATGTCATTTTTTCAAAGACCTGTGTCCACAACACCCTCAAGACTGATTGCATGCCTATGATGTTGTTAGTACTGTGGGACTATGCTGGGATGTCACACTCCCCAAAGGGGTTGACACTGCATATCCTGCTAGATGGCCTGAAGCCATGTGTGTGGCAACAGTCATGTATCTGTGTGAGACCCTCCTAGGCAGATGTCAACATCACTAGAGCAGCCAGTGAAGGCACACAGCATGCAGTCATCCACTGACATGGTTGGACATAACTATTGGCTGTTACATGCACCTCAGGAGTGTACATCACACATAACAGAGGCCCAAACATGGAAAAACAGGTTAAACATGTAGTCATGGCTCAACTGCTTGAGGTGGATTTCCCTATATAGAATAGGTGGGTCATGTCAGAGCGTCAGTGTGCTACTCCTATGGTAACATATGGTGTGAGGCATACATGGGGGTGTTATGTCTTTAATGGCCATGGGGTTTATACTGTCACAGAGTTTGTCCAGGTCAAGGTAGGCAGTTTGCACTGTCACCTCCTGTCCATGGTTTTGGTGACTGTGTCATACAGGTCAACCAAGCGTAACAGACATGAACCCTTCCCTGACAATGCCTAAGTGTGCATGATGGATTGTGTACAGGTTGCCAATGTGCTTGTTACTGGGGTTCTCTACAAACTGTGCTATGGCCTTGCAGAACAGCCTAGATAGGCTGCTGGGTCTATCATTTGACTGAGTGGTGGAAGCACCACCTTACTCTAAAATGGTTGTCCATCAAATGGCTAGGACAAAGGCAGTATGTAGTCCTCCTTTGAATATGGTTCCTTATGGTGTTTTAAGGTTATGCTTGGGGTCATGTAGGATGCATCCTGTGATGTGATAGGCTCCCATGGCAGATATATACCATGATGTTCACATGGCAGTGTTGACCTGTCTCCTACATATATGAGATGGGGGGAGGTACTGTGGCTACCCTGATGTACTGATGGGAAAGACATGGGTGAGGTCTACACTGACTTGTCAGGCATCCAGTATGCTATAGCAACAGCACTGGTATAGCTGGTGTTCTTGAGCACCTCAAGTAAGCAGCTGCAGGTGATTCCTGTGCTGTTGCAGACAAATGTGCAGTAGGGGAGATGACTGACTGTAGTTGATGTAGACAATATAAGATCTGTGTTTGCTGTGCAGGTTTGCAGGACTGATCCCATTCACATGTACACGTTAAGGAGACATTGCTCCAAACTGGGCACCTGTCCGTACTTTGTGTTGGACAGCAGTATGTTATCCCTGTTAAAGACAATATGTATTGCAGATGTACACCAGACAGGTGTGCATATCCTTGCAGAGGATGATGTAGGCCTGTTGGGTATACCTGACTACATGCATCTATACAAATGCACATATAACGGTTGTGTGTATGTACAGATATTGGTGCCATTCCTTAATGAGAAGTTGGGGGATGTGAGGCTGTGTATACCCCCCAGGAGGATGTATTCCATGTTAGAGGTGTATCTATGGCTGACCCTAGCTAGATGGGTATTGTGGGAGATGGTGACTGCAAACATTACTGCATGATGGCTGCTTTGCCATGGAGGATGACACTATAGGTATGCTGCAGTGGTACCCTTGTGTAATGTCAACTGCAATACACCTTCATCTCATGTGTGGGTAGCCCCTAGCTGCACCAAGGTGTTTGTATGTCCACTGTTGATGGCTCTCTGGCCATCTGTGTGCAGGCATGGGTACGTCTTACAATGTATGTTAGGGTCATTCAACTGACCCAGGATCAGGGTACAGACCCAACTCCTAATACAGTTGATAGGTCCATATAGGCCGAATGGGCTTCCTGGTCACATGTGTTGGCTGGTAACTAGCTGTGATTTGAATGGGTGCATGCTGACAATAGTGCACTGCCACTGCCGTGTCCCCTGTGAATCATACTGCCTGTATAGTGTGGAGGTATGTATGTGTCTCATATATACAGAAACCCCATGTACCATGGCCTTACTGGCTACACCTTGGCATCTGACTGTATGATAGGATGGCTGACCAGGTAGGCTGGGGTGCTCTCTGTAGTTATGAACCATGGTCTGTGTGACTGCACAGATGTCTGCAGTACCCAGGGTTAGGACTACTTGCAATGAGGGCAAAGTCATGTATACACCTCTAGCATTTAGCAGCATAGCTGTCAATGTGTGCTGCACTGACACATGTATGCTAGTAGTGATAACTTCACCACTTTTAATAATGGAGTCACTATGGTGCTGCTGAGAACCAGTGGCAGATGCATGAATACCAGTAAAGACAAATGGATCCCATCTCTCACAGAGCATCATAGTCTGTTTACCATATCATCCCAGACTCCCAGGTACTGGAACCCCTAGAATATCACAGGATAAATGTGCACATGTTAAGGACAATCATTCCCTGATGGTATTGCTTCAGTCTGGGTGACAGCATAATACAGTGTAAGGCTAGGGGGATACCTGTCTGTGACACACAATCAGTGTGCTCATTCATGTCTCACTCCATATAGTCCAGGGGCATGCATGTCAGGTCAGGAACACCAACATGTAGTGTGACAGACCCATGAGAGTACATGTTGGTAAGAGACAGCTCTGTGTATGCAATATGGTGGAGCTTGCCACATGATACACAAGTAACTCTGACCATCCACATACACAGCCAGGTCAGCGGCTCACCAGTGTGTCTCCACTGGAGTCCCCTATGTGTAATATGTCTGACATGCACTGATGCCTGCATGGCTGTGAGACACAGGTGTGTGTCCATGTGTGTTATGTGCTGTGTATGGCTGTGGCATTCATGTGTGGCTCTGCCTTGCAGATCCACTTTTTTGTGGATGTGGATGTTGAGGACCACTGCATGTGTGTGTGTGTGTGTGTGTGTGTGTGTGTGTGTGTGTGTGTGCTGTGTAGGTGTGGCTGGTGTGTGAGGTGTACTGATTGTGTTGACAACCTGTTTTGGGACAGATATGCGGTCTTGATAGGGAAAGAGCATGGACTTCAGGTTCCTACTTTCATTGCATTTCCCACACAGTGTGTTCCTTGCTGGTGTTTGTAGATAGCTGTCCATCCATGCACATGAGGCAGGTGCTACACACTGCCAGGACACCCATATCAACCACACTGGCTGGAGAAACTTTAGGACATTGTCAGCCATATAGTCCAGAATCTGAGGGAGGAAGGCTAGGGAGACCTGAGAGGTGGGCCTACAGACTATGTGATTACTAATACAGTAGGAGGCTGACAACACAGCAGATCATATAGACAGGCTATGAACAGGCAGTAATAGGTGTAACAGGTACATGCATTGCAACATCTCATAATACATGCAGCAAGTAGCATCAGGATCGGGGGTCAATGCATGTTGTATTGCCACTGTGTTGACAATACCCACAGGCATACTGTGCTGATAGATGGCAGTGTTATGATGTGGGGTCAGCGGTGGACAATACTGGCAAAAGTGGATGTGCAGGGTCTGTACATAATGGTGAGAAATGTATGCAGTCCTGTGATGTGTTCCCCTGTTCATGTCTTTTGGGTGGGATGTACAGACATCGCAACCCACCCTTCTCCAAAGCAGTGACCACTGCAATTCAGGATCCCCTGAGATTTCATCAACAGGTGCTGTTGTCAAGGTTTTGCCACAACCAGCAACAATGCACTGCACTGTGGGCAGACCTATTAGCAACAGTGAATGATGTGGACCACCGGGACAGAAGCTACATACAGGTCCAATAATGTGCTACTGATTTCATACCACATGCATGGCAAAGTGCTGCAGCTGTGGCCAGCTGCCACAGGGGGAGGGCCTGCTTTACAACCACCACTATCCTGGCACACCTGGGTTCAGCCACCAGCTCACAGGAAACCATCAGTACATATGTTGTGGAGGTGGGTGGCACAAATTCCACAGCTGAGGAGCATCCAGGTAAGCCTCTAGTAGTCATCACGTTAATACTGTAGCATTCATAGTGGCAGCCTCTGCATACCTGTATGCCTATGTGAGGTCAATCAGAATTTGTGGTTGGGGATTTGTAATGCACACATGCACACATATTGTGAATGTCAGCATATGGGCAATATCACAGCTTGTACTGTACATGTTGATAACTGCATATCTTACCCTGTACCAATGCCAAATGTGTGTGTCCTGACAATAACGCTCCCCCACAAATCCATAGGTACCTCTGGTGTGGCTGGGGAACATCATTCTGCAGCCGGTTAATGTGGAACTGTCATGTAATGGCTGACCTATAGCCTAGGCATGTTAAGGGCTGCCAGTTTGCCATGCACATGACTATTAAGCATATCTATGTTGCAATACGTACATGTGCACTTCTGATGTGGTTCACTGCAGTGCATCACACTGGTAATCACAGTAGCATATCTGCAGGAGCTGTAACATATTAGCTCATAGTTTTGTATAGGTGTTGCCAGTCTGCTATACAGGGGTGCATTATTATTGTATAAACAGGTGCATTGTGTGTTAGGTAAAGGCCCATCCCATACTCTGACTTGTCACATATTTGACAGGTGTATAGTACTACCAACATTAACTAGATGTAGCTGCACTGCATGTTGTTCAGGGCCTGTCCAGAGTATGTCTGTTGTGGTCTGATTGTGTGTTGTGCATGCCATCAATGTGCTGTATATAATGCCATTGTGGCACCTCACGTGTGTGTGTGTGTGTATGTGTGTGTGTGTGTGTGTGTGTGTATGTATCAGCAAACATTATAGTGCAGGTATTCATGTAGTCATGTTGTCTTCTCCTTACAGATGACCATGGGGGTTGGAGTGTGTCCCCCTCACAACCTGATGTCAGTGTGTCATCAGACTCTGATGGTGATGGTGGCCATTGTGAGGCACAGATGTGGTTATTGGGTGCTGAATATGTCCCATTGATCGACATCACACTTCCAGCCCCAGTGTCCCCACACTGTCAGTATGCCCACACATAGTCAGTCCCCAGCAGCCACAGATATTGGACAGCAGAGGGTGGTAGCATTGTATAGGGGAGTGAGGGGAATATGGCATCTGTGACTTTAGACACTAGCCATAGTCAGAGAGCTGGTGAGGTCCCACCCAGGCAGATTGACAGGGGAGTTCAAAGGAGGACTGCTGCCCATCCAGCACCTGTCAGAGGTTTCACAGCATGTGTCACCCGACGCATGTTTCTGTCTATCATCGAGGCACAGGCATGTTGTGAACAGTACACCAGATGGATGCTCAGGGTCATGGATGACATACTGCTGGCATGCATGACATCCTCCACAGCACTGGTGATGCCTTACATCTTATTGCTCATGTAGTGGCTAGACGGTGGGGTGAGACATTGTCAGTCCTCAACCATGCAATGTCTGTGCTTGAACATGTGGGAGTTGGGCATTGGACGCATGGACATAGGTCAGTAACAACATCAGCTGAAAGCTCACGTGGCCGTGCACAGTCACACCCTTGTAGTGGCAGTACCACCAGCACTACCGACAGGAATATGCTGTCCACATCACAACATGGCAGGCCATGGGCGTGTAGTCCTGGGTGGTCCCATGAGGGACATACACCCAACAGACACTGGTCACTGTCAGGAAGTAGTACTGCATCTGGCCTTGGGCATGGTGTTGCCAGTGCCACACCTAGCAGAACCAGTTCCCGTGTTTGTGGCCACAGACGGTAAACTGTACATTCTGCCATGTATGGGCCATGGCTGTCCAACATACCCTCATGTAGGGCTAGCACATGGCATGACTGTGTGCATGCATACACATATGGCTGTCACATGCAGGTCACTGACACATGCACACAGCTGCTGTCAATGGCCCATCTGACCAGCACCCCTCCAGGCACACACACATGATGTCAAATGTATGGCACAGCCTAGGCCTTTGCCAACCCCACACCTCACCCTCTGCATGTGATGATATCTGTGCCACATCCCTGTTATCCATAACATCAATGCAGGGACATGCTAATATGTGTCTGATGCACAGGGTGAATATAGTACAGGTAATGTCAGTGTGTAGTGTAGTAGTGTTATGGCCTGTAAGGTGCTGTCTGCTGGCAATTGTCATGCGTACACATCAAAGTGTACATACCTTTGTGCCATGGTGCTTTATGGTTGTAGTACTGCTGACTGACTGTTGCCTCACAGACCTTATACTGTTTACCTTACAGATGTCAGTGTATGTAATTTGTGGTGGACCGCTGCCATTGTGTGAGCTGAGGATGGTGGAGTGGCAACATAGAGACCTTTTCATCTGCAAGGTATGGCTGTATATGTCCATGTTTGCCTAGGTGTGTATGCATGGAACAGTATGTGAGGGACAGTGGGGGCACACAGTGTACCTTGCATGCATGCCCTTTTTACACAGCATGCTACTCTTTATACATGTTACCTGGGAGTTCTGTAGGATCACAGGTTCATAGGTAAAGAGGAGGTTACTACAATACTGGCCCTGGGTCCCTTAAAAGCCTATCAAGTACTCTATCCCCAACAGAATCATCTATCAGCATCTATCAACTCTGCCATTGCTTGACACACTTTGGACCCCTGGGACAGATATTCTTTTGACATCCACTCAACCTTGATGCTGTTGATGGGGGTCTGCATGGTACTCTGACATTTCTGGGCAGTGCATTCTTGACACAGGGCAGCCTCTGGGATACAAACATGTCTCTCCAGCTGTTTTTTTTTGTTTGTTTTTTTTTTTTTTGCTGTGTCATATGTGATTCAGGCCTGTTGTGCCAGTAGTGTGCACAGAGTTATACTGACATTTATGGGGCAGCTGTTGAAGGGCTGAGCATAGTATTGCCATATAGACATGCCATAACTCACCTGTGGACAACCTGTCCAATACTGAGTGTGGCAGTACTGATTCGAGGCTGTCTGCATGGCACAGGTATTGAAGGCCATGTTTAATCTTTGTGGGTGTTAACATAGCCTTACCATTTGGTACAGATGTCTGCATAGGTACATACCAGACTAGCCTTGCTGTTAATGTCTTGTACTGACTGAATACTATACAGAGGTAATGTCCACTTTTTGTCTGGATGCGTTCCCTTTACCTGTGTGGTGAACCACATCCAAGTCTTTTCTGTCCACTGCCACTACTTCATGGGTGAATGCAACAGTGTTAGAAACCTGAGTAGTCTGGTCTGTTAACGCAGTTTGTGTGTTTATGGGGTTATCAATGTGGAAAATAGTGGGTCCATGTCCTCACCATATGGTATGATGATACAGCTTTTTGCATTCAGCTGTAGCTGTATGACCCCATTTTAGTGTGCTAGCATTGGTTTGTGGGTCAATGACAGACAGCACACTACTCACAGTTGCCACAGCTTTAGGCGGTACCTACATATGTGGGAGGTGGCAGTTTGCATTCATGCCTTCATACATGTGGGTCATTGTGGGCAGAAGCTACTCACAGGGTGTACACATGTCTACATATTGCACACACACACAGGCAACACAGGGTAGGGTTGCCACCTTATCAAATGTGGAATGTGGGACACTTCTTGTAGTATTGTGACACTTGGCAGGACATACCATAACCTATGGCAAGTACGCCAGACAGGACTTCTCTTTGTTTGCTTAAATGACTGCTTCTTTGTGTCACATCACCATACATTATGCTATTTCTCATACTAGTAAGGTGCTTCTGATGTGAAGTAACTGCCTTATGCAGGTAGTAGACAACCTTAGAAGATGTTTGTTGTCCTACACTCTGGGGACCTCTGTATTGTGTGGTTGTCACAGGTCATACCTGGCTAAACACGGACTGCAACCTGCAGGGTGGGACAGGTGGTGGCCATAACTCCCAACTCTACAGATGTCTTCAGAATGCCCAGATGTCTGTCATATATTTTTGTTCTGTTTGGCATAACATTGTGGTTTTCTGGCAAAGTTGTTTGAATTCATTATTAACTGACAGATATATGCCTGTCAGACTTCATACCCATCAGAAAATACATGCAAATGCACAACCTGTTGTGCTATATCCTGTGTTTGTTTGTCAGAGCAATATTTAAAGAGTGACCCTAATATGTGGGCTTTGTCCCACTTTTCTGTATAGCTTTCTCCAGATGTCTTTCTGTAAGGGGTCGAGAGGTATGTTTGTGGCCATAACAGAGGCACACTGCTGCAAGGGTATATATATATATATATATATATATATATATATATATATATATATATATATATATACATATACATACACACACACGCATACACACACACACACACACTCATGAACTACCCTTGTTGATAGTAGATCCCCTACCTGGCTAGTTATATGTAAGATAACTCAATATACATAGGGCATGAACCACAGAGGTTATACAGTTTTGCAGTGTCTGCCACTACTACTCTGGAGTTAACAGGGTGGCACAAACCCACAAAATGGTATAGGCATTGCACAAACACAAGCAAGACAGCCACACTGCTACAGAGGATATGCATTCACAGACACACACTCACACAGTTGCCAGTATTGAGATTATAACCCCTGCCTATCTAGTTGTATGTAGTATAGTGTTATGTCCTTAATGAGTATGCCATGGAACTGATATGCCTGGGCCATATATCTCAACCTCTTAGAACAATACATGTGGAGAAAGCCATCAATAATGGGGTGATACAGGCCCAAAAATAGGGACAGGGTTTACATATTGCTCTTACAAACACAGATAACTGATAGAGGGACCAGTTTTGTATTGCCATTACTTTTGTGAAGGCTATGACGTCTGACACTCAGATGTCTGTCATTATTGTCTAACTTCATCTCTTAATGCTTTGTCAGTGATTGGCCAGGAAACCATACATATATGACACACAGACAAAATATATGAGCCAATCATTTGGACATTCTGCAAAACTGTGTACAGTTGAGAGGTATGGCCTGCAGAGTGTGAAACACTGCATCTAAGGTTGATGACATCAACAGGCCCTGTCAATTAATGCAATGGGGGTGTCAGCAGGGTGGAACAGGCCTCAAAATAGTATAACCAAGCCACACAATTGGCAGTCTTGAGATTAGCGCCCCTACCTATCTAGTTTATTGTATTATAGTGCTACATAAATATCACATGTGCCACAGAGCTTATATGCCTGCGAAGTGTCCAATGCTGTATCTAAGGTGGATGACAGCAACAGGCCCTGTCAATTAATGCAATGGCGGTGTCAGCACAGTGGAACAGGACTCAAAATGGTATAATCAACCCCCACACACACACACGGGATATGCTTTATTCTCTCTCTCTCTCTCTCTCTCTCACACACACACACACACACACACACACACACACCCACACACACAGTTGGCAGTCTTGTAATTATAACTCCTGCCTATCTAGTTTATTGTACTATAGTGCTACGTATTTATTGTATGCATCACAGAGCTTATATGCCTACAAAGTGTCCAATGCTGTAAGTAAGGTGGATGACAGCAATAGTCCCTGTCAATTAATGCAATGGGGGTGTCAGCACGGTGTAACAGGCCTCAAAAGGGTATAACCAACCCAGACATACACCCACAGTGCATACGCTTCACACACACATTTGGCAGTCTTGAGATTAGAACCTCTACCTATCTAGTTTATTGTATTATAGTGCTACATAAATATCACATGTGCCATAGAGCTTATATGCCTGCAAAGTGTCCAATGCTATATCTAAGGTGGATGACAGCAGCAGGCCCTGTCAATTAATGCAATGGCGGTGTCAGCACAGTGGAACAGGCCTCAAAATGGTATAATCAACCCCCCCAGACACACACACACGGGATATGCTTTATTCTCTCTCTCTCTCTCTTTCACACACACACACACACACACACACACACACACACACACACACACACACACACACACACACACACACACAGTTGGCAGTCTTGTAATTATAACTCCTGCCTATCTAGTTTATTGTACTATAGTGCTACGTATTTATTGTATGCATCACAGAGCTTATATGCCTACAAAGTGTCCAATGCTGTAAGTAAGGTGGATGACAGCAATAGTCCCTGTCAATTAATGCAATGGGGGTGTCAGCAGGGTGTAACCGGCCTCAAAAGGGTATAACCAACCCAGACATACACCCACAGTGCATACGCTTCACGCACACATTTGGCAGTCTTGAGATTAGAACCTCTACCTATCTAGTTTATTGTACTTTAGTGCTATATATTTATCATGTGTGCCACAGAGCTTATATGCTTGCAAAGTGCCTAATGCAGTATCTAAGGTGGATGACATCAGCAGGCCTTGTAAAATAGGGCAATATGGGTTTACTGGGTGGAACAGAACTCAAAATGGTTTAACACACACACACACACACACACACACACACACACACACACACACACACACACACACACACACACACACACACACACACACACACACACACACACACACACACACACACACACACACACACACACACACACACACTTGCCAGTGCTGAGATTAGAACTCCTACCTATTTAGTTGTATGTAATATAGTGCTATGTATTTATCACATGTGCCACAGAGATTATATGTCTGGGGAGTGTCCAACATTGCTTCTAAGGTGAATGACATCAACAGGTCTTGTAAAGTAGGTTAATAGGGGTTTACTGGATGGAATAGGCCTTAAACTGGTTTAACCTACAAAGACAGATGCGCACACAGTTGCCAGTGTTGGGAATAGGACCCCTAGCTATCTAGCTGTATGTACTATAGTGCTATATATGCTTTTTTAAGTGTCAATTGTTTCATAGCTTATATGGCTGAAGTGTCCAATGTTGTTTCTAAGGTGGATGACATATACAGATCCGGTAAGTACTGCAATGGTGGGTTAACAAGGTGGAACAGGCCTTAAAATATAGTGTCATTGCACACACATAAGCAGCAAATACAGACAGCCACAAGGGGGTAGCCATAAACACACACACACACACACACACACACACACACACACACACGCTGACTTGACATTGTTGGGATTAGAACCACTACCTATCTACACTATAGTGCAACATACATATCACATGTGTCACAAGGCTTATTCATGTGAAGGGTGTCTGACACTGCTGTTGGGGTGGATGACATCATTAGCTGCTGACAGGTAGGCCACTGTTGTGGATGACACTAGTATCAGGCCCATAAAATGAATGACCATTACACAGACATAGACCTGTTGGACATATGTATTCTGCTGCAGATGTAATAGATACAGAATCTCACACACACACGCACACACACACACACACACACACACACACACACACACACACACACACACACACACACACACACAAGGCAGGTGATGTGAGATTACATCTACCTCAGTACTATTACACAATGGAGCTCACCTTCGTACTTGTACATGCCACTGGTTAAAATTGGTGTGCAAATTGCTGCAGCAGTACTTCACTGTATGCCTTTCAAGGTCTCTCTCTCTCTGTCTCTCTCTCTCTCCCTGTGTCTGCCTGTCTATAATTGTTATATTTGTCTATGTTGCCTATATATGTGTATGTATGTAAATCACACTCATCAGATGCAGCTATATCTTGTATGTGCCACATACAGATAGATGAGGGTAATCCTGTCTGTTGGGGGTGGTGAGAGACAGTTAAGGTGTACATAGCTGTGTGTATGCAAAGGCATATACAGACAGCACAGTTCTATAGTCAGATATGGGTTTAGACATAGGCTGTAATTCTGTAAGTGTAGGAGCATGCCCAGTATGACTTTCATTAGTAACAGTGGGACTCCAGTCCAGGGCTTCCTGTAGTCCGATCCAGGATTTTGTGTGTTATAGCCAATTGGCTGATGAACCTATGTAAACAATCCAGCACCTCAATGATATACTGGCTGAGGGATCTCCTGACTGTGTGCTATCCTTATAAACTGAGTCATGTCCTGGGGTGGGTACAGAGTGCATTGGACTGAGCAGAGTTTTCCATAGTATGTGTGGTATATTCTACATAGCACTGTGATTCCCTGGCATGTCAGTGGCAGATCAGTATGGAGTAATGTGAGAGAGCAGTGACTGACTCCATACACTGCAGGGAACTATGTTACAGCACAAACTGTTCTAATATGCACATTCTGTGTTTGTCTGGCCAGTGGTTCCCCTTCCCCTGTATGTGTCTCTTTGTCCTTCTGTAGTCCATTCATTGACTTTGTGCACAGTTGCTGCTATGTATTTGTAGCTATGGTATAAGTGGGGTACAAGTCGTAACATCGCACATGGGGTTACAGACTTCACATCACTGACTGTACCTGTTTAGCAGGTTGTCTATAATTGTACCCCATACATCTGCTGTGGTCCTCAGATGGTTTGTGTTGGTCTATTATAAGGCAACATGTTGGCCATAGCTCTCAAACTCTTACATACAAACATTTAGACAGACCCATATATAACAGTCAAACACAGACCCAGACATGGGGGCAGGGTCTTAATATTGCACTTCCAAATTTAGACAGTTGGTAGAACAGTTTTGTATTAACTTGCATTTACTTATGGGTAAGACATCTGCATCTCATTTGACTGTCATTGATGTTTTCACATCAACCTTTATTGGTTTGCAAATAGTTTGACAGGCAAATGCAATGTTATCACAAGCAGAACATATATATGAGGCATACATGTGGGCATTCTGTGACACCCTGTCATTCCAGGAGTATGGATGGTGCCCACTGAGTTGTTGTCAGTATTGACACAGTAACACAGCAGCCTTTATATCCTGGCACTAGACTGACTTGTCGCAACCTGCTGTTCTACTGCGCACTGTATAGGTTACTCAGAGCTGTGTACTGTCCATATGTGTGGCCCCCTGTCTCTCCATTGTCCAGCTTTCCTGCAGTAATTAATATTGACTTCTGGACAGTGTGTACAACTCCTACCGTTGGTGTAGCTAACATGTAAAATAGTTGGCACAGCCAGTCTTGAACCATGGACCCTGTCAACCACAGTACTGTACTTAGACCACTAAGCCACAACAGCCACCAGTAAGTTCTGTCTACTTCCTGACACTATTAACCACAAACATACATAGCACATTGACCCCTGCATATTGTAGAAATGGAACAAGTCATCAAGTTGATTGTGACAGCCCTGGGAATGTGTGGTCTGCTGCTATTACCTTACAAACATAAATGTTACTGCAGTTCTATGTGAACACTGGTGTGTTGGGGGAGGGGCATACATCTCAACTGTATACATCTTCACAGACTGTCCAGATGTTTGGCTCATATTTTGGGTCCATTTTCATAAAATTGTGGTTGTGTGGAAAATAATAGTGAAATCATTAAAGACTGAACTTAGGAAGTAATGAGTTTCAGACTTCTTGCCCATCAGAGAATTTGTGCTACTGCCACACCTGTTATTCTATCAATGTTCAATGTTTGTAAGAGCAATATTTCAGACTTGTCCCTGTTTTGGGGCCTTTGCCCCACATTTCTTTATGGCTTTGTACAGATTTCTTGCTGTAAGAGGTTTAGAGGTATGTATGGGACTCCAACATTGACATCCATGCATTTATCCTATGACCCCACTGTTTGTAAGTCCCTCACATAGTGCTGTGGATTTTGCTGGCTTGGGGCCTACTGCATATTGTGGGGCAGCCAGTATTTGGGAGAGAGTTCCTGTTGTCCCACATAGCTGTCCACTGTCTGCTACTATCCTGGTCACCCTCTCCATTCCCATGCATACATACAGTAATACCATGCATATGCTACCACAGTCTACTACCCCATTCATTTATTGTTAATAAGAGTGACTTAGCTTGTGCCAGCAGCAGTTGAGAGGACAGTGCTTCAGGGCTGACTCTGTCAGATGCTCACAGTACACAGCCTATACATGGTAAGGTATAGGAAGTTTGATGTGGCTGCCTTCCATTTTACTGTGTGTATGTGAGTCAGAGTGAGTTGTCAGTCTCTGGGCTCTTAGGGTGTCTGTGTATGTACTATGCATTGCCTCTTTGCCAAGGCCAGGGTGTACTGTGCACTCCTACGTCTGCCTACAGGGACAGGGTCATGGGCTTCCTCATCCAAGTCTTCTTGTGCCTGTGGGGACCTTGGCAATGGTAGGGGGCTGTGTGTCCCTTCCCAGTGATGTTCCTGCTATAGCTGTTTCTGCAGGATCATATTGTGTAGCATGGCAGATACTATGAACATGTGTGCACATGTGGCTGAAGAGTACTGCAGGGCTCCACCAGATATGTCAAGGCAGCAGAATCGTGACTTGAGCAGCCCAAACACATGCTCTCTGGTGTTCCTAGTTTGTGCATGTGCCTCATTATGGTGTTCTTCATTTGGTGTGTGCGCATTTTTGATGGGTGTCATCATCCAGGGTTCCAGTGCATAACCAGCATCCCCCACTAGATGGCTGTATGGGATGTCCCCCCTGGCAAATGCCTGCTACAGCTGTGATGCATGCCAGACGTGGGAATCGTGATAACTGCCAGGGCTGCCAGCACACACATTGATGATAGTGCCCTGGGCATTGCACATGACCTGGCAGTTGATGGAGTGATACCCCTTGTGGTTGACGTAGACTCTACCCTCCTCAATGGGTGGTGCTTTGATGTGTACATGAGTGCAGTCTATGGCAACCAGTACCTCTGGGTAGTGTGCTACATGGTGGAAGAGACACATATTGCTGGTCCTCTCCTCAGGGGTTTTGGGGAAATAAATGTGCTCACTGGCATGTGTTAGCATGACATCCAGGAACTGGTGGCGTATCCTGGATGTGGATGCCTGTGAGATCCCCATGATGCCCCCAGTAGGTCTTAGGAAAGTACCTGTAGCTAATATTCTTAAGGCTACACATACCTTTGTTTCCACTTCAATGGGTTCCCCTCTGTTGGCTCTGGGTCTGAGGTGAGGCTGGCAGAGCTCAGTGAGTTGCTGTAGTATGTCCCTGTCCACCCTGTAGTGCTCTACTATCTCCAGCTCATGTTGTCCCTGAAAGGCTACCCTGAGCCTGAACACTCTTCTCCTCCTTATTCTGGGCCTATTGTCATCATCATCATCATCATCATCATCATCATCATCATCACTGACCTCAGCCTGTAGTGCATACAGATGTAGCAGAGTAGCAGCAGCCCCTATCATTTTGTCTGTTAAAATTCCCAAGTGACTCTGCATGCTGGCCACTATAATGCAATAATTTTGCATAGCTGTAGATTTCATATTTTCCACTTTTTATTTGTTTGCAAAATAGCATGTTTGTGAGTCACTGCGCACCACTTAAACATGGCATATATATTTTAAAAATTCATTTTTAATATATCGCATTACTTTTTTAATTCACTGGCCATAGTTTTAGGCACTTCTATGCCTATTGGACATTACACCACCTTTTATTTGGGCTAATTTTTATCCCCTGGTACACTGTTTGTAACCATTTACATTTTGGAGGCTTACATGGCACCTACAGGGGTGCCTTTATGCTTGCAGAGTCACAAAATCACCTCACTTGCATGGTTTTTACCAGCAGATGAGGTGATTTACATTCTGCGAACACCTCCGTGTCTTGCACAGTGTAAGGAAGCTCATGCACATCCTGAGCCTTGTTTCCTGGATCACTCAGTGGCCATGTTCCATGTTCGAGCCTTACCACTATTCCTACATGGAGAATCACTCAGTGAAGGGTTTATTGAATTTCCCCCAATATCTTGCTATTTCTATGGATTAAAAAAATTGCATCCTATATTGTATTTAAATGTTACAATGTGCTTAATTCATATCCCATTCTCCCTTTCCCTGTTCAAACACATTGAAAAATCTACTTTACTTTCTATCAAAATGGATGTACTGATTTCAGCAATATAACACTCAAATTTTACCTCTGACTTAAGAAATAAGTTATTTCAGGTGGTCTTAGTGTATCTAACAACATACAATTCACAAAAGTTTCAAAGTTCACATGACCAAGCTTCCAATTTCAGCTTTCAGGATATTTTCAAATATTTTTATATTATTTTCTATGTAAATTATATGAGATCTTCTACATTCACATTTCTGCCATGTGCAGGTATATATAATATGGTTTACTATCAAAATGTGAAATGGCACTTATGCAAAACTGGGATGGCCGAATGTATGTTTTCCAGTTTCCATAATGCAGATCTGGAAATGTTCGAATCCTCATTAGTGAATGGTTGTGTGCATTCGCTAATGTGGGATCGATGTTCTGATAACAGATCGCACTACAGTGGGGATTGGGAAATTTACCCTTTTCCTCACTGTAGTGTGATCTCAGAGTTGGAATATATAATATGCAAGGGGTTACATAGGAGGGGCAGATGTTACCAGTAACAAGGAATTTTGACATTGGAACTTCCAGTGTTCGAATTTTGATTCTGTGGTTACTATTTCCAACATTTTGGTAATACTATATTACCAAATTTGGATAACGAATTTGATCAAAAAGTGGAAAATTGTTTTGATTTTCCACATTTTGATAGTAAAGCATGTAATACATATCTTTCTTATATGAAGTTTATTTAAATATTTTCTGTCTTATTTGCCCACTAATATTGTATGTTAGTCTATATAAGTTGCAGTTCTAAAATCTCCCATCATACAGCTATTTAATTACCAGCTTTCTTTAAAGATTATACTATGTGTATATTTCTTAACTTACTGATACTGTTCTTTTATTAATCATACACAGTAGAGATTTCATTCCTTGCACATTTGTATATTAATCATAAGATGTTTACTTTTCTTATTAGTTCTAGTATTAACCTCAGTCGTATATAACTGAGTATATAACTCAGTAATAAAAGAATTCCTGCATGTTTAACTTGAATGTGTGTTTTTAGCCATTGTGAACTGCTGTTATGATGTAAGCTTCACATTATGACATTAGAATTTCATTACAGCATATGAAAATGAAAACTCTCAGCACACAGCAGCTGCTAATTTCCTATGTAAGTTTTTCATTCTTAATTATTTTAAATTGTTCTAATCAGTAACAAACATCTTTGTTTTGCCAGTTCTTCACTTCTAAATATATATTAGAAAAAGGTTATTTTGAGTAGGTTTCTCACGTATATACTTAAAAAAAAGAGAGAATGAAAGTCCTGTCCTGTTTTCACAGATATCAGTGATGAACTTTGACCTAGATTTTCTTCCAAACAGCTCAAGGAGTAGGCAGGAAGCAAAGCAAGGAAGAATTAAGCATGTTCACATAACTGGAATATTCTTTTATTTTCAAGCTTTTTTAAGTGTCAATTGTTTCATAAATGATTTGTGTAAGAAATATGTTACATAGGAACAAAGAAAGCAAAATTGCTAGCACTTAGCATATTACTTAGATCTGACATTCAATTAACCAAGTAATGCACATACTAAGCAACTTAAACTTATATAGTCTTAAAATTACCAAGTTTGATTGCTTATAATTTAATGACATTCTATTGCAAGAAGTATTTGTTTAACATTTGGAAACACAATTATAAGTTTAGTTAAATGAAATATATTAAGTCTTTCACTGTAGGTAAGTAAAACAGTAAAACTAACCATTTATATTCCTTATCATGAAAAATGTTTTAGTTTAAAATATAAATGCATACTTCCATATGTTTTGAAGCTTAAAGTCTAATTCAAACCTTTTTACTTAGAGTAAATCTATTATTCAGAAAAATAAAGGTCCTGCAATCAGAGTAATTTGTTTTTCACAGTTTTCCAAGAATTTAGCTCACTTAGTCTCTTGAGGGATATACTGTTCCAATCCATTTCTTCAGCATTATTAAATATTTCATTTTTGTTACCAAAAGTGGATGCCTCCTCCAGTGTGTCAAATATTTACTTCTTTCAAAAATAAATAATTTGATATTTGCAGGAAACACCAAAGTGGCTTTAGTGTTGTTCTTTTTAAATTCTTTAACCAGTAGTAAGCAGGATTTTCTTTTTCTTATCACTTTACTGGAATAATCATTGTCAAATCTCACTACATGTTCATGTATTTTAATAGGTGGGCTGAACCTTGCTATTTTTAATATTTGATTTTTTCTAAGCTGGACATAAACTTAACTAAAACTGAACATGGTGGTGAGTTTTTCTTCTTCAAAGGGGCTCTCAGAGATCTATGTGCCCTTTGAATTGTTAAAGTTTCAGATATTTTTAACGTTTTATGCAGCCAAATTGTTAAGAAGTTTATTATATTGCCTCCCTTATACTTTTCAGGTATGCCATAAATTCTAATGTTATTTCATCTCAGTCTGTTTTCTAAATAATTGACATTATCTAAGAACCAGTTATTTTATTTTAAAAGAAATTTAGTCAGAGACTCACCTTTAGTTATTCTCCCCTCATGATCATTTAAAGCTTCTCCCATACTGCAGGTTTGTGCATTTTGTTGTCTCATATGAATTTCTACATATTCCATCTACTTTCTGGACTGTTCTTTGAAACTTTCTATTTTTGTATCCAGTTTGTCCATTTTAAGTAATACATCCTGCATATTAGTGATAGGGTGTCTTTTTTAACACAGGAATGCTGAGTACCATTTCTTGAGTTGCTTATGTAGAAGTATCTTCTCTCTTAACCAAACCATTGAAATTCTAACAGGAAATTTACAGCTTTTGAAGAACTTGAAGCTATAAATAATTTCTCTGACTAGTAGTGAATAAAATTAGCTAACATGTATCTCCAATTTTTATTTTTTATTATATCTTCTGTCAGAGAAAAAACATTTCAGTCACAGAGCTTTCACCAGCTGCTGTTCTCAGTTAGCCATCATGGTCATGCCCCAGCACTTCTCTCTCATAATTTCTCCAGATGTTTAGAGTTTATAATACATTGAGAGGCACTGACCTTTTCCAAAGTCAGGGTATCCCCTTTCTAAAATCAGAGTACTATTAAAGTTCATGAAATTAATTTTGCTTCAGTATTTAGTATTTGCTAAGAATAGTCCTGTCATCTCCTGCAGTGTGCCCGTAACTGCTTCCTTCAGTAGATCACAGAGAATTTACCTGTGCTGGTAGCAGACTTAAGTATGGTTGAAGATTCTCTTTTATTTGCCCTGCAGCTGCTCCTACTACTGTTTTAACTATTTGTCTTTCTTATTATATGTTGCCATAGTTTCTACTTGCATATTCTGGTATTTTATAACCTTATTTTTCTCAGTACACAGGACAGTAAAGTTTCTAAGTGTAGCTCTTTCAATGGGGCTATTTCAAAGGATCGAAATTTCACAACACTGAACCTCTGATCAGCGAAGACCAAATGATCAAAGTTGTGAAATATCGAAAATAAAAAAAAATCTAACAAGCGAAAGTATCTTCTTTCACATTTTTGCAAGGGGGCAACCCCCCTCTGCACCCCCACACCCCTTGCTTCTTAAATATACCAACTCCGAGATCGCACTACAGTGAATTGTAAATTTCCCATTCTGCACTGTACAGAGATCTCCATTCACAATGTTCGAAATTTCACAACATCGATATCTTGTCTTCGATGATCAGAGGTTCAATGTTGTGAAATTTTGATCCTTTGCAGTAGACCCCTTTCAATATATGATGCTACATTTCTACTTTTTTCTTCAACAACATCTGGTTTTCTTGCAACTGATTTCTTGACTGTTGGTATTGAATGATTCCATGTGATTATCACTATGTAATTTTCAATAATTTTTTGTTGTTCATGTTTCCATTGCTTCTAATCTACCTGTATATTGTAGCATTTGAACAATTGCCAATGTAGTAATCTTACTGCATTATGGTGTCTTTCAGTTTACAAGATCCCCAGCCATAAGTGTGTCACAAGCAGCAACATAATGTGCAACTATTTCTAATTCTGTATTACAGAACACAATTATGTCTGTATCTCACTCTTTTTCTATAGATTTTATAAATCAGCATGCACATACTTTGCTGTCCGAAGCCACCATTATTAACCTCTCTTTTGGTTTAAATTCACCACTCCTTAGCAATTCATTCATCAAATCTAAATCAATATGTGGTTGTTCCAGCAGTTCTGTATACGTGCACTACGCTAGATCTTTTTTGTGTTGCAGAAATAAAAGTTTAGAGAATTAGGGAAGGAAAATGTGATTTGCTAAATTCAGAGACATTTGTGCAGAATTCTACATGGGAAGCAACGAGCAGAATTAAATACAAATGGTGAAAGCATAAGAAAAGCATACAGTAATGACAACAGAGAGGAAAAGCAACAAATAATGAAGTGTGATGATCACAGAGCAGCAGAATGCATGCTTGGATGAGATTTTAAGATCACCCATAAAAGAACAGACAAGGCAATACAGCAGTCCAGAGCAAGCAGTACAGAATGGAGAAATACAAAACCCCACAGGGCTCATAAAACAGTCATGAAGACCTTAGTGTAATTTAGACAGACATGCATGCCCAACATGAGTAACAGAAATAAAATAATATGTACAAACAGCTACCCTACAAGATGGTGTCATAGTATGGTGAAAACCCCACATCCCATAAATAACTGCAGAATACATGTGACTGTGCATTCAGGGAGTTGTAAAAGATAATAGGCAGATGCCTGTTCCAAACCTTAAAGACTATAGCCATGCTTTTACCATATTATGTATTCCACGTTACATAGTCAATCTATGCATGTGAGTGAATTATGTATGCCCAGCATGCTATACTATATATCTTTGCCGACCAGCTGCATGAAAACTTTTCTGGATCTCAGATATCTGGATCAACTCCATGCTGTACCTGAAGTGTGGAAAAGCTGTTTCTATAGGTCTGATTTACTGTTATTGAGACACACTAGCAAGTGTAACAGGACAATACCACATGCAATCCTATCTCAAATAGCACTAATATCCACTAAACATCATGCAGATATTTCCCTTCTATACATATAACAGTTATTCTGTCTGTGGTTATCCATGGCTGAAGGTGCTGGACCTTTGTACCTCTGTAGCTGCTTATCAAGTGCTCATAAGATGCTGGTAGATGTTAATAGGTAACATTGTCTGTCAAAGAAATAGTCCAGTAAGTTACATCCATATATATGTGTCCATGTGTACGTACCAATGTGTCTAAAATGTTATTTATATATTATATACTAATACAAGTGTTAAAAACACTATCCTGTGCCTGTGTACACTGCCACTGTAGTTGGTAGGACCCACTTACTGGTTGTGGCCCAGTCCACTACCATTTTGCATAACCATTCTTCTTTCCTTGGCTTCATAAGTTCATATGTTGGATGAACAAACACAAGGCCTACTGGCCATTGAAGAGCTCACATCCCTGGAACCCAGGCTGGGACATGTGGGTTCAAATGTAGTCATCCAAATCCATTTTGAATGTATGAATTGATGTGCTGAATTTAAATGAGAGGAGAATTTATTCAATGGGAATGAATATCTTTTTTTATATGAAACTGTCAGTCTTTATTGAATGTATGGTTTATATTTATTTTATTGAAGTTTAATGTTCTTTTGTGTTCAGGTCTCCAGCTGGGTTCTCTAAGTAAAGAGTTTCAAATAGTAAGGTGTCCATTAATGTATTGTATGTCAGGCATAGGTCTTCTCTTAAAACTGTAGTCAGATGCAGAGAAGAGACAGTTGTAGTCTTCAGTATAAGACATGCTTTGAAACTGTAAAATTCAGTTTGTCAGCAATCTGTGTACATCCTCCAGTTGTACCACATGGTATACTAGTATACAAGTATGTCTAGTATACTATAATTGGTCTGATAGCTGCATAATGGGGGATAAATATATATCTATATCTATATTTAATAAATATCTATATCACCAAGTGCTGGAAAGCTGCAGTCTTGCAAACTGAATGCAAATGTAATTTTTAGTGCACCATCTGTGTGTAAAGTCAATTGCTGTTTGAAAGGAAATGGTGGCAAAAAGATGAATTATAATGCTCAGAAGTTTGTATTCATTTATGTACTTGGTGAATCAGACACTAGCAGCAGTTTTGAAGGTTGACAAAAAAGATGCCAAAAAAGAAGTTGCCTTGTGACAGTGTCTTGAGGGACTCCACTGGTAACAAGGACATGGGGAAAATAGCAGTTCACATATTCTTATGTTTTATGCAGGACCACATGGCCTTTTATTGGCTCGAGTTACAACAACAACTTCATTTAACTTTAGATCCCTGAATTTATGGATGAGTTTCTCATGGGGTATTGTGTTGAAAAATTTAGCCAACTCAGTTCAGACTTCATGGGTAGATAGAATGTCATCCATGGTGGCAGTTACACTCTCAAAAAAGGTATGAGGTTAAGCATAAAAGACCTACCCTTGATAAAATGATACTGGGAGAAGGATGTTTCCTGTGTTTTTCTGAATGATTTCTGTGCTGATTCTATACATCACATTGCACATCTGCTTGTGTCATTGATTGATTTTTAGTTATGGGAGTGTCTATGGAAGGGCCTCCCTTGTGGGCTGAGACCACAGTAGCCTGCTTCCAAATATCAGAAATGTACCCAGTTTTTAATGCTCTGCTATGAACGTGCATAAGAAGGTATACTAATCTATTTCTGACTGCACAACTTGCACTTCCTGGTTTATGATCTGGCTTCCAAAAAATGGTGTTTACGAACTTACTGAGCAAGGAGATGGCCATTCCAGACTTAATTTTGGGATCGTGTGTACAGGGAAAGAGTGGATGGGGTTTCCATTTTGGCCTGAAATTTGCTCTAAATCTATGTACCAGTGTTCTTTGTTTTTTTAAATATTATTTTTGGGTTTCCCCTGTGTTGTGTGTGATGGAATAGCTTGCAACAAATGTTTCTTCCATTACAAGCTATACACGTATTTAAAAATACAGACTTACTATGGTTATATATAATGTGCATATACAAATATTCATAGGAAAAGTTTTTAAGGCATGCAAACTGCATTTTACAGCTAATGTGATAATAATATGAACAGGAACATTTTAAATGTGAATTATCAAAAAAAGAAGAAAAAAGACGATAGCTGTGCGGTGTGTATAAATAATATGAGAAACACATCAGGGTAAAACAAAGGCACTAATTCCAAAAGGCTTGCTGTCAGTGCAAGTGGCCACATACACTGAGAGCAGGTATTTTGGAATTTGGCCCCCTGGTGTAAGCCTGTTTATAGATAGGCCTTACACCATAGTAAGTAACTTACACTAAGAGCAAAGGGGGGATTCAATAAAGCCTACATGGATTAATATTGTAGGAGTCCCACAGACTTTCATAACACTGCAATCTGTTACTGCAAGACAGCTGGACAAAGCCAGAGAAAATGGAGGGAAAGAGGACCAAACCTACAGGCATACATTATACATGGTCTGAGTAACCTATAAGGTGGCTAGTATAATAGCAGGTTGCAACAGGTCAGATTAGCTGCAGGATGTAAAGGTCATCACTTAAATGTCTCAGTAGTTACAGCACTTCAGTGCCTACATTTTACAGTATAGCACTGGAAAACCACAAATGTATGATAAAAAGTGTAGACATATGGGGCAATAGGCCAGACATTCTGCAAAAATGTACAGGGAGAGGTATGCAAACTGTCACCCTGTATGTGGTGTTACAGCATGTACCTCAGACACATTAAACCTGCCAAACTCTTACAGCAACAAATCTGTCCAAAGCCATGAATATAAGTGGGATAAAAATGCCCCAAAATAGAGGCAAGTGTTAAATATTGCACTTACAAACATAAAGAATTGATAGAATAACAGGTCTTGTATTACCATGAATCTCCTGAAGTGTCTGCAGTCTCAATCTCAAATGTCTGTCATTATTTCCTGTCATCACTCTTCAATGATTTGCCACTAATGTGCCAGAAAACCATAATGTTATGTAACATGGACCACAGATATGAGGCAAATATCTGGACAATCTGTCCAGATCTGTACAGTTGATAGGTATGAGTCACATATTAATTTCAGCAAACAGCCGGGGAATGCCTTGGGTAAAATATCGGGGAGGGGCTAGAGTGTGGAAACAGGTGCAGCAGCCAATGGTCTGCAGCACACAAAATCCAGGACTAGAGTACAGGTAGGTCTGTCCTGGAGTCACCTTGTAAGTACTGACAGTCACACTGGGCATGGTCCTACAGTTGACTTACTTGACCATATGTCTCTTACTCTTCCGCCCAAAGAGCAGTTATGTGGAAATATGTCTGCACATACAGACAGGTATGTATGTTTCCCCCATCCCCCTCACACATGTGATGACCTTAGCTAATATATATATATATATATATATATATATATATATATATATATATATATATATATATATATAATTTATAGCTAAAAAAGTGTGGACTGATATTGTCTCTCCACACATATCTACATAACAACACATTTACATAACGTACACACGCAGCAAGAGTTAACATGACATCCCTGTTAAACACATGTATATTTTATATATATATATATATATATATATATATATATATATATATATATATATATATATATATATATGTGTGTGTGTGTGTGTGCGTGTGTGTGTGTGTGTGTGTGTGTATGTATGTATGTATGTATGAATGTCCCCACTTACACACAGACTGCTGGGGTTATCTGCACCTACACATCAGAACAGTTGTGTGATGGCAACAGACCAAGGCCACAAAAGGACAGAATCCACACACTCACAGAACCCTGTGCCTGTGGAATGCCACCCTGTAGACAGACAGCGGTGATCAGGTGATATAATGTGCAATGGTTGTAACACAGGCCTTGGACAGGCCATATTGTCCATAAACAATTGTCCAGCTACCAAACTGCAACCAGTCAGACATGGCCATACTGGGAAGTATACACACATAGCATGGGTATTAACAGGTATCCCACTCCTATGACACTAGAGACAATAACAGCAGCATGTTGGAGCACTCTGCAGGCACACATGCTGTGTAATACAAGGCCACTTTGAGTAGGCCACAAGTACTGTGGCTGCTTCAACAAATACAATAGGCATAACCTGTGGTGCATGCAATAAGTACTGCGAGCTATAGTGTGTACAACTAGATAGGTAGGGGTTCTACTCTCACAACAGGTAAGTGTGTGCGTGTGTGTGTGTGTGTGTGTGTGTGTGTGTGTGTGTGTGTGTGTGTGTGTGTGTGTGTGTGTGTGTGTTGTGCATATTGGGAGGAGTACACGTACACACACAGTAAAATACAATTTTCCTTAAGAGCACATGATGGTAGCAGTCAGTCTGGGGCTGGTTTCTCCATCTCTCTCCAATAAGACTCCCAACTAGCACAGCTATAGGGTTAAGGTCTCAGCTGAGTGGTCAAGCCAAACCCTCCATCACCCTCTCTGTCCAACCAGTGCTTCGTGTCCCTGGGAAGGCTAGCACAGTTTTACCAGCTATGCCCCCTTCTGCCCAGACTATGATAGTAATCAATGCCACCAACCACTACTTATCAGCTACCATAAGACCCTTACAAAGGGTGAACACTTCTACTGTGTAATGTTGCTGTTATCCACCCTCACCCTATGCCCATACAGCAACTCAAAGAGTTCAAACCCGTGGATTCCTGGGGCACTTCACTGTAAGCAAGCAACAGATGGGGCAGATATTTGTCCCAGTCCCTCTTAAATTGGTCTGCAAATGCCCATAGCATCGTCTTGAGTGTAGCATCTAACCTCTCAACAAGAGGATGGTGGAGGTGGTCTTTAGGTGCTTCACCCCACAGTGCTTCCACAGACAAGCCAGCAGGTCTGACATGAAATTGGCACCTCTGTCAGTATTTCTTTTGGGAAACCTACCCTGCTGAAAATCTCTAACAAAGCATTTCCCACCTTTTCTGCCTCAATGGAGGACACAGCCACAGGGCATCTGGTAGCATAATCTACTACTACTACTACTACTACTACTAGTATATACTTTTTCCCTGTGGAACTTGGGGTACTCAGGGGCCTCCCAGTATCCATAACTACCCTCTGAAATAGCTCCTCAATCACAGGCAAAGGCATCAAAGGAGTTTTCACCTTGTCTCCTGCCTTGCCTACCTTTTGGCACTGCTGACAGGTCTTGTACTCTGTTACATTTCTGGAAATCCCAGGCCAATAGAAGTTCTGCATAATATGTCACGTTGTATGTTTTATGCCCATGTGACCTGTAAAGGGATTATCATGGGCTATGGCTAGAAGTGCCAGATGGTAGGCTTTGGGCACTACCAACTGCTGTATTCTCTCACCCTCTAGCCCTCTCTCAGGGGTCCACTCTCTATACAGTAGCTCTTTGTCACAGTATACAGATTCCCCTTCCCTTGAGAATCAGGTGCCTCACTAGCTACCTCTCTTAGGCCTTGTAATGTAGGGTCTGACAGCTGAGCCTGTCTCACCTCTCTCTTTGTAACCCTTCCCCTCCACAGGAAGTCTGGTATCCTCTGACAGCGGTGCTTCACTGTCAGCCTGGGTACTACTACTCACCTCTGCCCTTGCAGTCACTTTGTCCAAGGTAACATCAGTACCCACAAGGAGCTGTGGCTCACCTTCAGTCTCACTGCTACAGGGTAGCTCCCTCCCTGAAGTAACCACCTCCCCAGGCTACCAGACTCACATGCTTGTCTCCAAGCCTGACTGCATGTAACTGCATGAACACATGGTACTGCATTACCAAAATCATTCCCTATCAGGACATCTGTATGGTAGTAGTTTGGTACCCTTGTTGTCTTGAGACAACCTACTATTGGCATTTTGTCTTTCCCACTTACTGGCTCTCCCGCCTTTTATCCCCCAGCTTCCCTCCATGGACATCTATATGCTACATGCCCCCACTGGTTGTATTTAAAACATTTAACCCTAGGTCCTGGACATGTACCTGGACTAGTGGCTTCCCCTGCTACTGGCAGTTTCTGTTTGGGCTGTCTTGGCTGCCCACCATGGGTTCCCTTAGACCCATGAGCAGCACTGGGTGTCCCTTTCCTGTGAAGTGATGCCCTGCTTGCTAGGTTTAGGTCTCCCTTCTTCCTCAACTCATTTACAGTAAGGCATTGCCTATCAGCTAACCAGATCCTCATGTCCTCAGGCAAAGTGCTAAGGGCTTGTTTCCTCACCAAAAGGTCTGCCAGCCCTTTAAAAGTGGTGACCTGACATCCACTCACCCACCTATGAAAATAAGTGCTTAGTTCAGCAACATATTCACACACAATTTCATCTGCCTTGCATCTATGCTCATGAAACTTTTCCCTATAAGCTTCAGGTGTTATCTTAAAAAATTCTAGCAAACAATTGTTTACAACATTATAATTTAAAAAGTAATTATCAGACAGTTTGGAAAGAACAGTTGCAGCTTTACCATGGAGTAAGGGGGTCAGAAACCCTACCCAGAGCCCTTGGTCAACATTATACTTTTTACATACCCTCTCAAACATATGAATGAAACTATCAAAATTATCCCTCTCTGTAAATTGTGGAAGAAATGTACTGACGTTAGTTGCTTCTGGGGTTTGGCTACTCCCTTTCCCATTACCTCCATGACTCTGGAAAAGAGTCAGCATCTCCTTTTCATGTTGCCTGTACCTTTCCTTCTCCTCAGCATCCAGGCATTGCAGTTTCTCATTCTCCTCAGCCTGCAGATGTCTCAGTCTCTCTGCTGATTCTGTTTCCAAACACTTGGCCTCCAGCTCAAATCTCTTTAACTCCAGACAGATTTTCAAGTCCTCTGTGGAAAGGTTGAGCTGTCCATTCTCTGAGAGTTGTACATCTCCACAGCCAGTCTGATCATCCTCCTGGTTGCTATTCTCTGATGCAGCTGTGAGTAAAGTTGCAATCATGTCTACTTTAGTCAGGTTTCCATGCACCAGTCATTTAGCCTAACACATCTCAGCCAACTGGCTCCTTGTCAGCTTGCCATACTCCTCTGCTAAAGCACTTATTTGTTCTCCCTGACTAACTAAGCTAGGAAAAGAAATAAAACAATTGTAATATGAACTCTGAATGTTCACTGCACCGCTGATTTAGGGTACAGACACCTTCAGTGATCACTGTACACAAGTTACAGGAATTCAATATCCACACCACTACAAGCCAATTAATATGTGATGTGGCTATCTCACCACTATCAGACAATTAATATTTGATGCGGATAACCCAGCACTGTCAAATAATTATGTGACACTCCTGCCCTGGCCAGTAATCAAGGAGCCTCAGTCCTCACCACTGACACCAGTGAGGGATGTGCACATTGGGGGGATGACATGTACACACACAGTAAAGTACAATTTCCCTTAAGAGCACACAGATATCGCACTCAGTCTGGGCCTGATTTCTCCCTCTCTCTCTCCTGATCCCCAATAAGATGCCCCACTGGCACAGGTATAGGGTTAAGATCTCTGCCGAGTGGTCAAGCCAAAACCTCTAGCACCCTCTCTGTCCAACCAGTGCTTCGTGTCCCTGCCCAAGTTGCTGGCAGACATACACACACAGTTTGAGACTTGATTTAGTTGCAAACACACAGACACACCTGGGGAAGGCTGGCACAGGTTTACTAGCTATGCCCCCTCTGCCCAGACTATAAGGTAGTAATCACTGCCACCAACTGCTACTTATCAGCTACCATAAGGCCCTTACAAAGGGTGGCCAATTCTACTGTGCAATGTTACTATTATCCAAATGATAAATGCATCCAAGGCTATTTAAGAGTGGCCTGTACAGTGTTACCAAATGCATATGCAAGTTCTCTAAGACCTTAAATATCTCTAAACAAAACCAGCCACAATTAAAATGTTTAAATATATTTAATAATAAATTAAAGAACAAGATAATACTCAATACAGTGACAACAGAGGTCTGAATCACAGGAAATACTTTAAAACAACATTGCAGGATAGTCTCACATAAATACAGAAAACATCTAGACTGATCTTATTATATTCCTATGTATCTCTAAGAGAAATGCTATGATCTAAGTCTTACTTACAAGCAAGGCAAATACAGATGAGAAATGCTGAAGATGGATGTGTTCATATCCAGAGACAAATACAAAATGCACAGACTTTCTCTCTGAGATAGTTCTTAAATTAATAATACACATTACTGCTTGGTCATCTCAGATTACATCATTCTTGTCAGCTCTGCTTTTAGTTTCCATGCCAACAGGAACTTAAAATATAACACCTCAGTGTCAAGGATGCTTATCTCTTAGAAACTTGCCTGGAACTGGAAATCATAAAACTGTTAAGCACCTTTACATTTGAAACCTGCAATTACCTCTATTTCCAGACAATAGGAAAGCCTACAACTCTAGACATTGTGTCTGCTTTGAACTGAAACAGAGATAATACAGTCATAAACGACTTTAACTTACTTTCTTAGAGTTTGCAAGTTAACTGTGTATTCGAGCCTTTACCGTAAACACACATTTGCATAGGCTTGTAGTTTATACGGATTCACTTTATAAACTTGAAATACTGAAATATCGAATTTCAGTATTTCGAGACTATAAAGCTGAAAAACCAAAAAACGAAAACCAAAACATCAAAACCCAAAACCATGACCGTTAAAGCACACGTACAAACACAAGTACACCTACCTCCGCACAACAACACAAACACACACCGTTACTCGCCCCCACACCCCCCACTTACATATACTAACTCCGAGGTCACACTAAACACCAACGCACAGAAAACCCACCAACATACATTCCACACCTCCCTTGCACACACATCACACAGATACAAACACCACCACTCACAACACTGACACACACTCACTCTCACTTACGTACCCTAACCCACACCTAACACTCCCTGACACACTCACAAACACACAAACTCTCCCCAAAACCCTTAACAACACCACACTTACCTAAAGTGCCATCAATACCACAGGCTCGACATTTCCAGGTTTGATATTCTGCAGGTTTGTGCATCTGCAGATATGACACTTTGGTCTCGAGATAGTGAAATTCGACATTTCAGTATTTCGAGATTCCAAAGTGTTTCCATTTTATACACATTTCTGCTGTTTTCCAGCAGGGTACAGTGTGGTTACAGCCTTGAAGCTCAGTACAGAACATATAGCTTTCTTACATTTCTAAAGCAAGCATACAAATCATATTACTATTCACAAATGCCATAGAATTATATACAAAATTCTAGCTGGCTGGGCTGGCAGCCTTCACAGTGTGTATACAGATATATCCCCTGCAGCAGTAAAGAAATGCCCATCTGGCCTATGTCTGTGTAGTGGTTATTCATTGTATGGCTCTGTGACTAGCTGCTTTCCTCAACAGTGGCCTCCTTTACAAAGCCTGCTGATGTCATCCACCTTAACAGCACTGGCTGACAATCTAATTTCAAGTAATCTCCATGCCGCATGCAGTAAGTACTGCACGCTGTAGTTTGTACTACTAGATAGGTAGGGGTTCTAATCTCACTGCAGCCAACTTTGTGTGTGTGTCTGTGTGTAAATATCACTCCTTGCAGCAGTACAGACATACCTACCTCTGAGGAATGGTTATACATTTTAAAGCCCTGTGACTACTTGATGCCCTCTATATTGGCCTCCTTTACAAAGTCTGCTGATGTCAACCACCTTAACAGCACTGTCTAGCAGTCTAATTTCAAGTAATTTCCGTGGCGCATGCAATAAGTACTGCAAGCTACCTACTAGATAGGTAGGGGTTCGTATCTCACAACAGCCAATTCTGTGTGTATACATGTATTCATCTGCAGCACTTCAGACAAGCCCATATGGGCAATCTCTGTGCAATGGCTACACATATTATGGGCCTAGGGCTAGCTGCTGACTTCTAAATGCCCTCCCCTACAAGGCCGGTTGATGTCATCCACCTTAACAGTACTAGCTGACAGCCCAAAATCAGATAAACTCCATGACACATGCGATAACTACTGCAAGCTATAGTGTGTAATAGTAGATAGGTAGGGGTTCTAGTCTCCCACCAGTCAAATGTGTGTGTGTGTCCATGTGTGTGGTTACAGATATATCCCCTAGTATCACTATGGGCATGCCTGTATGAGCTGTTTCTGTGCAATGGTTATGCATTTTGCAGCCTTTGACAAGCTCCAGGTCCTATATAGACATCACTGATGCCTACCACCATCTAGGTTTGTACAGTTAAAAAACCCAGATGACATATATAAAGGGTAGCAGACCTTCTCACAAAGTATGAGTGCATAATTATGCTGGCTGTCCCCATTGTCCCCGACATGACTTTCTACATAGATGTGCCTAGGGAACCATGCACAAATATTGCCGTACCTTGCTGATGTCATATTTTAGCTGAGCTGCCGTGCTGTCCTGTGCCACTGTACTACCACCATGTGTCCATAGCATAACCACTCAAACCCCTGGAGTAGAAACATACACAGGTCCATGATACACCTGTCATTCTGTCACACTACCTTCAGTCTAACATCATGCACCTAAGATACACAATGTTTGCTGTATAGTCATGGCACATCCCAGCACACAGTACCTGTTGTGGCCCATGACACCTGCAATGGCATAACAATACTACACTACACAATTACATTGAAAATAATATAGTCACCCTGTGCATTAGACACATATTTGCATGTCATTGCATCGATGGCATGGATGGCAGGGATGTGGCACAGGTATCATCACATGCACAGGGTGGGGTGTGGGGGTGCCAGAGGCCTAGGCTGTACCATACAGTTGGCAGCATGTGTGTGAGTCAGGAAGGGGTGCTGGTCAGATGTGCCATGGAGAGATGCCATGTGTGTCTGTTGGTGACCTGCATGAGACAGTGATGTTTGAGGGTGCATGTGTACACAGTCAAGCCCAGTGCTAACTCTCCATGCATGTATGTTGACAACTGTAGACCATAGATGGCAGAGTGGACAGTTCACCATCTCTGGCCACAAACACAGGAACTTGTTCTGTCAGGAGTAGCACTAGCACCAACATGCCCAAGGTCATATGTGGTGCTATTACCCGGTGGTGACTGCTGTCTGCTGGGTCTGTGTCCCCCATGGGACCAACCAGGACCAGATGCCCATGGCCTGTCACATCATGGTGTGGATAGCACACTTCCCTCTGTAGTGCTGGAGGTCCTACCACTATGTGAATGTGAGTAATCATGGACACGTGGTCTCAAAGCAGGTGGTGTTGCTGTCCTACATCCACATGCCCAATGCCCCACCCCAACCGGATGTTCCAGCACAGATAATGTGTGGGCAAAGACAGACACTGTCTCAGACCATCTGTCCACTGCATCAGTGAAATGATACATGGCATCACCAATGCGGTGGAGGCAGTCACGGATGTCAGACTGTGCTGCATCCATGACCCTGAGCATCCATCTGGTGTTGTGTTCGGTAAATGCCTTTGTCTCCATGATGGCCCAAAATATGCAGCAAGTGACTTGTGATGTGACACCTTTGACAGGATGTGGATGGACAGCAATTTCTCTTCAAGCATTCCTGTCAATCTGTCTGTGTGGGATCTTGCCAGCTGTCTGGCTATGGCCAATGCCTACACTCATTGATGCCATAGTTGTCACACTGTCCTGTTCACTGTTGACACCATGTGACTGTCCCATATCTGTGGCCTTTGGGGACTGGATATGTGTGGGCATACTGACTGTGTGTGGGGAAAATGGGGGCAGAGGAGGGATGTCAACCTCTGGGATAGATTTAGCCCAACAACCTCACCTGTGCCTCACTATGGTCACCATCATCATCAGAGCTTGATGGGACAATGATATCAGGTTGTGAGGGGGACAGACTCCAACCCCCCCCATTCACCTATGATGAGGAAGACAAAATTAGTACATTATTACCTGCACTATTATGTATGGTAATCCACAACCGCATTACCAGTCAAACATGTTATCATCACTGATCTCATGCACAACACACAAACACACAACAACATACACAGACAAGACAGGCCCTTTCTAACATGCACTGCAGCTACATCCACTGAATGTTGCCAGTACACTGCACCTGTGGGTTACACAACATGACAGTGTATGTGATAGAACTACACATAATACCCAGTACACCTATCCTGAGAATGATATTCCTGCTGTAGTATCACTGCCGCAGGTATATACCATCTCCTTATAGTGAGTGAACAGGCATCCTGGAATGATTGCCTCCTGTATAACAGGCTGCATACTTCTTCATGACTATAACTGCAAATGTGTTAGTGTTTGTACAAATACACAGCTGTGATTATCCATTGTATGCAATGTAGTCAACTGCTCCGATAAGGAGCATACAACTATTCCACTCTGGCTAAGCATAACAGTTGTGCCTTGGATAAACAACAGTCCTTAATGTTCATATGGTATATATAAGCCATAAAACAACAGCATCACACTTACCAGGTACAGGACCACAGATTATGGCCACACCTGATGTACCTATGAAAATGTGAGGGAGAGCGATTGTCAGCAATACCAAATGTTGCACTGTTAGAGCCATAATATGTGCATATATCCACATGTACAGTAGCTAATGTGATACTGCCTACATTGCTGAAATTCTTAGTATGTGTGCACAGCTGTGCATTAAAACAAACCCCTTCTCAATGCAGATGGACCTGACACCCATGTACTGGTATGCAGAGCCTGCCACAATGACTGATACAGTATTACACTGGTGAACAAAGTAAGCTTACTTGGACGCTCCTCTGATGTGGAGGCTGTGGCACCCATCCCCAGGATGTATGGGGTGATGGACGCCCAGAGCTGGTGGTTGATTCTAGGTTTGCCAGGAATTCCTATGTGGCTGTGAGTGGTTGTTCTGTTGCAGGCCCTCCACCAGTGGCAGCATAATCCCTGGCCACAGCAGCTGCCCTTTGACATGCAGCATGGAGTATATCTCTGGCCCTGTGTTGGACCTCCTCATAGGTCCTGTCCTGATGTCCACTTTGGTTAACCAGCCTGATAAGGTCACCCCACAATGCTGCATGCTAATCACGATGTTGGCGACCCTTGAAAACAGAATGTGATGATTCAGACTAAGGCCATCCAGGATAACAACATTCTCAGCAGCTGTGAATGGGGGATGCCACCTGTGATACATTGTTCCTGAAAGACAACAAGAGGGGGACACATTACAGGACCAGATACATGGACATCCACTATGTACAGACCCTGCACAACCAATATGGCATGCACTATCCACCACTCCCTCACACATCAATATCCACAGTCTATCAACACACTACATGTGTGGCTATCACCAAGATTGTAGCAATATTGCGTATGTCCCTGTGTGCCATGACAGATTCTGTTCTATGTCTCTACACCCATCACTGCAGTCTACTGTGGTGTGTCCCCTACGGGCGTAATCCCACTAATATGTCATGCAGCCACTATCAGACAAATAGTTGTGTGATATAACAGAAACTATATGGGGACAGTCCAGCAACAGCAGTGTGCCACAATGACAGACAGCAATGCAAACCTGTTGTAGTATGTTCCCTGTAGGCATCCCACCTCCCCACTACACAGATGTTTGCGGACTGTGAACGTATGCCTCATGAATGTGTTCCTTTTGGCACAAACACGTGGATGTCTGACAAATGGTTGGCCATTCATTGATGGTTGATGGACAGTAGGGAATCTGGCTGTCACATGCCAGACCCCTCAGAAAACATGTATGCTACATTGATATCTGTTAGTGTATTCATAGTTTTATTTTGTATGGCCAATATGTATCCTCTGTCACTGAGGTTGGGCCTGTGTCCCCCCATTACTTATGGCTATGACAAAATTCCTGCTGTAGGGGGTTGACAGGTATGTGAGCCATAGCTCTCAGCCAATGAGGGATGAATGACAACAAAACAGTGATCTAGCCAGGGTACATCAGGGACAGTTAGGGACACCATTAGAATACCAGCACTATTTATGTGTGGCACTGACAGACTGAGAGGCTGTGAATGACACTACATCATTTGATGTTAGAGGAGTGTACACCCTTACTTAGTGTCACTATGTCTAAAACAGATTCCACTAGCTTTCCTACAACAGCCAACCATTGTAGGAGGGAATAATAGGGGCAGAGCTGGGATTTGGCTCAAAGCAGGGACAATTGATATACATGCCTGTAGCTGTTGGACAGCAGAGTATCACCAACATGTCCATACCATAGATGTATGACAGGTCTACTGTTGTAATCCCTACTCCTCGTACCTCCATCCTACCATCTGCATCCCATTATATGGGGAAATGTATTTCATACCTGCTAGAGTAAAGCACTCCTTTTTTGAAGTGTTCCTCTGCAAATAGCTTGCAAATCCATTGTGTTTGTAAGCAAAACAACATACAGATCTGTTTCTCATAGGCATTTGATTGCCTTTTATAGATAATGGTCATTAACAGGTAATTGCATGTGCACCAATCTGTGGCTCAGACTTGCTAATTGCATCCAATACAACTGGGTTGCACTTTCATTAGCCAATGACATGGCAATGTAGTGTAATATCTAAGGCCTTGGCCCTTTCTTAGTCTTTGAGATGGGAATTAGTGAGGTGTGGAGACTACAGCATCACAGAGGGTAGGCACAAATACTGTCCACTGTTGAGATTTCTGAGGTATGTCCACAGTTTTGCATGATATGTTTAGCCATTTTCCTGTGACATTGTGATTATCTGGCAGCTCAGTGGTAAATATTGTGGGTTGAGGTCAGTAAGGAGAGGGAGACATGTGAATGTCAGATGTCATACCCATCAGACTATACATGCTGATGCAGTAACTGCTAGTCTATCAGCTCACTATCTTTGTAGGGGGAAAATGTGAAACATGTCCCTGCCACTGGAACTTTGCCCCCCACCCTTTATGTATGGTTGTGTCTGGATCCCTTGTTCTAGGGGGTTGTGAGGTATGGTAGGTCTGCAGCAGTAGCTTAACATATAGCTGCATATGTTTTAGGCTGCAGCCTAGGACACATGAGGGAGTGGGAACTCTTTGGAGGACAGCAAGCTGTATGTTTAATTGAGGCAGCAGTGTTGGCTGTGGCATCACAGCAGAGCCAGGGTAAGATACCCTTTACAGTCCAATAGAGGCATGTGCTTAAGGTACATCTGTTATGTAACAGTGCCAATCAAAGAGTAGTAGGCAGCATATAGTTTGGCTATACAGATATGTGCAGCGTGTCCCTATCTACAGCCCTTTGACTTGCAAACATGGGTAGCAGTTAATGCAGTAGCAGCAACCTATGTTGGTTAAAATTGCATGACTCAGTCATTACTTGTTGTTTTCACAAGAATGTAATTGAAGTGCAACACACTGAATTCGAACCCAGGACTGTGGGTGGCAAAATATACTACATGCAAGGCATTTAGCAGACTAAGCTATCGTGTCAGTGCTGTAGCAGGTGTATTTGCAAGATATATGTACATACATACAGTCTGTGACATACGTTGCCTGCATCCATCATTATGTGCATGACTTTCAAAGGCAGTTGTACAGCAGGATCACGGTTGTACAGATGTACTTTGCCATTGCTGCCTTAGCAGGTGTGTTTAAAGATGTTGCTGATAAAAGGGAACAATTACCTGCTATCATACCTGTCAACCTGTTAAAGCAAGAAAGCTGGACAAAGCCATAAATAAAAGTGGAACAAAGGCCCATGAATAGGGACAATCTATAAATATTACTCATAAACTTAGAATGTTCGGAGAATAACAAGTTTTGCATTAGCATGTGTTTTCTGAAGGGTATGAAGTGCGACACTGAAATGTCTGTCGTGATTTTCTAACCTCAATCTTTAATGACTTTCCACCACTTTGCCAGAAAAAATACACTTTTATGAAAACTGGGCCAAAAATAGGGGGCAAAACTCTGGACAGTCTGCAACAATCGGTACAGTTGACAGGTATGCCTGATATCCCAGGCCTCATGTAGATCCATTATTATTTATTTGGCTGTGTACTGGTGTAGTGTTTGCATCACAGTCCCAGGGAAACTCCCATTTTTCCCATTATATGTACTTGCAGTGTGTTAGTGGCAATTAGTATATTTTGCTAGAAACAGTTGTTTTAATTCAGAGCTGAGTGACCTAGTGGGCTAATGCACTATGTTATAGTTGACAGGGGCCCAGGTTCAACCCCTTGCTGGGGTGGTTGTTTTGCAGATGTGCCTAACACTGCGAGAAACATATAAGATCATTAAGACACTTTTAAGCACATTTAGGTGGGTTTGCATGATGCGCCACTTAGCTCCATGCAAACCCATGTTAAAAATGAATAAAGAAAAGAAAAAGGGGATGATAGGACAGTGGTGTAATGTGGCAAGCAGGGGGGAAAACATATTGAAAGGCAGGTAGGGTTGTGCAGGTAGGTTGTAGGAAAGGACCATAACTTTCCATTTCTTCTACAGCAACAGCTGTGCAGTTCTTACAGACTTTGTACATGAATTTGGACCCTCAAATCCCAGAGACAGGGGTGAGGACAACATAAATGTGTTGTCAAGCCAATTGGACCTAATTAGTTGTGTCCAGTGGACACGTGTGAAATGGAGAGCTATGTATGGGGTGATATTTTTTGTGGGACAGGTGCCCACTGTTTTTTTTTAAGGAGAGAGCAGAATGTTGTGGAAGGGATGTAGGTACATGTGGGGAGGTAAGTTGGGTAGGAGACATTGCATTTGCAGACAGACAAGACAGCAAACAGGGGTGGTGTGTGACACATGAGGGGATAAACACCTTGGACGGGGAGGGTGTTGTGATATCAGAGATATATGTGCTCCCAGATGGCAACAGTGTGACTGATCTCCTCAACCATGGGCAGTCAACCCTGCTCCTTCACTGCCGCAAAGGTGGCTGTGCTGGAGGCTGGGCACCAGGTCCACCAGTCCCCACCAGATTGTTGAGTCTGCCCTCAATCCAGCGCAGTAGTTGTTTATAACTCCTATGCACAATCCTGTGCACCATGGCTGGTAGTTGATCCTGGGTGACTACCGCCCCTCTGCTACTGCTCTCAGGGGTGGGACGGGCCTCATCCCTTGAGGCAGTTCCACCCGAAGGTGGTGCAGGGCCAGTGGAGGGAGCACCACAGGCTTGGGTCCCAGACATGCAGGGACCCGGTGCCACAGCCAGCTGAGGCAGGGTAGGCAGATCAGCAGGAACCGACCTAACCTGACGTGCTGTGGTGATAGAGGTATAGCAATGTGTATAGGTAAGTTATGAACAAAACATTTTGTTAGTTATAACAACATGCCAGAACAGTGGAAATACCCTATTAACATATCAATGCATATTATATGGAACACAACAATAAATAACATAACAGCCAGTATATTAACAGCATGCCGGTAGCAGTTACTGTATAAGGCCAACAACATTGGTAAATCAACAGGATATGTTAATATACAACCATTGTAATACATAATAAAACACATGCCCCAAATAAAGTTTAGAGAACAACATACGTTAATAGTAAACCATAACCAATGTGCAAAAATAATAAATTTAGATGAAGATAAGTGGTGGGGAGAGAGAGAATTACAGTCCATTACTACCGGTATACTACCAGTATAGGCTATATAGTTTACAACAGTACTCCTATATACTCTACAGGCTTGTTCTTCCTTTATGTTTAACAGTACCCTATAGCTGCTGTAGCATGTACATACCTCTCAACCTATCCACATGGGACATTATGGGCCAAGCAGTAACACCTGCAGATACTCCTCTACAGAGAACACTTACACATCAGGTGGACCTATATAACTACCAAGGTGTACTGTGGACTGATGCAGTGTGACTGTGCTATTAACATAATCATGTTGAGGATACATGTGTGACAGAGGTATTATGCAACAGTAATTACAGTCTGTGACAGCATGACACTTGAGAGACATGTATAGAGAGTAAACAACTATCATGCTGTCCTTGGCAGGCATGGGGAAAGAACTTCAGCAAACTTTCACAGACTCTCCAGGCATACAGCCACACCAAGATTACCCATTTTATTTATTTATTTATTAATTTTTATTGCTATTGTACTTTTTGCCTTTATTTTATGAAGTCTTATCATATTCCTGGTCAATGCTCTTAACAGTCTGTTTCATCTGAACACAGTCTGTTACATCTGAACACATACACTATTTACTCATAATAAAGGCTACCTCACGCACCTGTATTTCCTGTGGAGAGAGCATCTGTTAACAATACAAACCCGATTCAGTAATATTTATTACTACATGGCATGGGATTTGAACCCTGCTATGTGTGTGGCAAAATGTACTTGAGACAGAGCATTTATCAAACTGAGCTACTGAGCCACTGCTGACAACTGATTGACTGATATTTGCCTAGAGCTCACCTGGAAACAAAATATGGCCTGGTAATAGTACTACAGTTTTATATTAGACTGCAGTGACAGTTGAACACACATGCATTAGACTGCAGTGGCAGTTGAACACACATGCATGAGAGTCATGCATGACAGATATACTAGGTAAACTATACATTTCTACACAGAATGCAGGTGTACACAATATACTGTTAGTTGGTGGAAGTATCTGTGAAGTCTACAAACCATATCAGATTATTGGGTTGGCTAGTTCACCCATATACAGTTGCAGATAGTATATTTGCAGTCTACAGCTATTACATAGTCATACTTTCCTGCAGCACCATACCTCAGAGCATGAATGCATATAGCTGAAATGCAATGGTTAACACAAGACAATCCTTATATACACAATGTACTTTGGTATTGCTTCAGATGTTACTGCAGAACAGGTGTCATAATGCATTTCTTGTACTACAGCTCTGAATCTACAGTTATTGTATAACACTCTTTATTAGCTATACCTTGAGGCAGGTAGTGCTATTCTTTTGAGTTTTTATTTCAGAGAAGTTGTCATAATTGATCGCATGCAAAACAGCCTTAATTACACACATATGGCACAACACAGCTTTATTAGGGTTACCTGCATGCAGTTAATGGTATAGTTTTGAGTTTTTTTTACACAATAGTTGATATAATGCAGGTGTTACAATACAGCTGTAATTCCACAATTATTGCAGTTGAAACTTTATTTCATTTACATGATCATGGTTAATGCTTTACTCTTCCCTGTTTATTGCACTATAGTTGGCAGTAGTCACTTATTGCATTACAGGTCTATGTCCACATTCATTGTAATACACAAATCTTTACTCTATGTACCTATTGGCAGTTAATGCTTTACTCTTTCTTGCTTATTTGACTATGGATTGCAAATTAATCTGTACTCGCCACACTCACGTTGCAACCTGGCCAAGCATCCTGCATGTGCTGCTAGGTTGTGAGCTCTATCCTCTGCAGCTGTAGGGAGAGAAGCACACCATTATGCTTACTTGTCTATTAAACATCCAGATTAGGTATTGGTAAAGCAATGCTAACAGTACTTACAAACATGTGAGGCATTCCCAGCCCAAGCTTCCCAGACCCAGGTGTCCAGAAGATCCCCCTTCTGACACTTCAGGTAATCATAGTGGTAATTTACCTGCTCACCTCTGTGGGGGATACCTGTAGCACTGGTGAAATCATGTGCCAGCCGGTCCTAGACCTCCACCTTGCACTCTGAGCCCTAGAACTGCCCCTGCAGCAGCCGGTGTTCATGGTCTTTCACCAGGAGTCCAGCCATGACCCCGGACTCCAGAATGCCCCACAACTGTTCCCAGAAGCATGCATCCTCTCCAATGCATGCCATAGTTCCTGCACAGTTCAGACTCCAACTGGTTATGCTGTATTCCTGCCTGTTGCACTTAATAAAGCCTGTTTTCCCACCCTTACATGCCACTGGTACATTTTTAAAAATGCAGCACATCACTTGGCACCACACAAACCAGTGAAGCTGAGCAGTGCTTAAACTGGAAATGCTTAGCAGTGCTTAGCAGTGCACAAACCAACTAAGCACAACCAAGCGGTGTCAAGCACTGGCAAGCAGTGCCTAAACAGAGGTAGTTTAATCAGTGATAGCAAGGCTTAGCAGAGCTTAGCTGAGTGCAGCAGATCATGATTTAAAAAATAATTAGCATAATTTATATTTCAAAAATAGTTGCATAATTTCCATTCCATGTATTCAAACTCTGCACTTTTTGTGCATAAAGCCATAACTCTATTCACTTGGCTACATGGATATCTGGAATGCTGCTGTAGTTTTACACATACCTCTGAGCCACATTTAAGCACTGTTAAGTGCTATTCTACACCATGCAAACCCACTAAGCTATGCTTAAACTTGACCTTTGAATCAGAAATTGAATGGATCCGGTTTCTATTTTTAGATGTCTGGCACGTGTCAATTGCTATGCACCTTTCTATGCACTTGGACAGTGCAGGGGGTGTGTTACTCATCTGCGGGCACAGTTAGTGTCACACTCCCTATACTGATTCAATAACTGTGTTCCACAGCTCTCCCTCAGCAATGCACCATTATTAATATGCATGGCATGGTACCGAGGGGGAACCGCATACACGGACATGATAACTTCCATGTAGGCTCTACACTATGCCTATACAGACTTTATTAAATCTGGGGGCAAGTCTTTTGGAATCAGGAGAGACTTACACTGAGAGCATCTCTTTTGGAATCTGGCTCAAAATATACACAAGAAAGGGGGCTGCTAAAAATAAATATAAATTACCTTTTTTAAATGTACAAAGTAATGCCATAACAGCAATTTCAAGCTTCCCTATACCTTGACAAGTGTAAAATGGACAAGATTCCTTGTGGTCAGTTTCAACTCATTGATGCTGAACTCCATCCTCACTGTTTTCTATAGGAAATCACTGTTGGCATGCACAGAGAAAATGCACCAGATGTATGTAAAGTTTGCATGATGTCAGGTTCACGGGCAAGTACAGGGGAGCTTGCCCCTGCAATAAAAAAAAAATTTCATTAGATTGACATCCCTTGTCGAATTTGGCAAGCTGAGAATTCACATATACTCCTTTATGGTGCACTAAATTGTAAGTACTAGAAAATAAATCTGAGCAGCTGGGATAGGAACATAGCCTATAGCAAACCATCATTAGCTCAGTGACATGGAACTTCACTTTTAACACTTCATCCCCAACCCCGTGCTGAAGTATCAGTGCGAGAATGCATTTCTAACTGCCTAGTTTGACAAGAAAACATACAACATAGCCTTTTGATCTTTTTTGCACCCAAGTCAGATATGCTACCTACTAAACTACAGGCACCATTATATGACTATCAGACTTCACATAAATTGACACTGTATCAGCAATGTATAAAAACATACAATACAATGAAGAGTCATATACACATTTTTCAAGGAATGTATGTTAAAGCTCACCAGTGTTAACTATGTGTGTGTCAATAGTAGTGCACAAAGATATAGGGCTGGATTCCATAAAATTTGAGGAAGCTATTTGTGGATAGCATAGTACGGCAAAAGAAGACTTTAGGGCACCTGCTGTGGATGCGAATTTAGAAGACATGCTGAAGGCAGTTCAAGTACTTAGCTATTTAGAATAGGATAATTTCAGATTTCATGCATACCTCTCTGATTCCAAAACACATTCTGTGCACACAACACAACTACATGCAACAAACTGCCTCACAAACTCTGTTTCTGTAATCCCTGGCATATGTTTTGTGAACCTCAAAGCTAATGTTATGGAGTTCACCAAATTCTATAGCAAAAGAACAAAAAATACATAAAAATGTATTGGGAGCTGATATATTGGTTAAAGTGTTTACCTCATAGACATAAGGTACACGGTTTGATTCTCACCTTTGAAGGGAAATTGTCTGGGCATAAAATGGTTTGCAAGGTCAGCCAGCCTACTGCTTACCTATGAACCTAAATGCAACCTGCTGTTAATGAACTGCAACAGACTGCAGTGATACAATCCATAAATAAGGCTGTGCACCCTAGAAGTCAGCCAGAGTCATAGCAAGGCTGCAACTAAACCAGTTGTCAGACCAGCAAAAATTGAGAAGCACCACCTAGACAGACAACTGGTACAGGCTGTGTGCAACATGTGTGCCCCACACATCTGTGTAGACCCTGTGAGGAAACCCCATCTCCCTTGAAACCAAAGTGTGTCTCAGCCTGGGTGTACCTGCATCTGACACATTCCAGAGACACATGGGGAATGCTGTCTGCTAGCTGTATACTGGTAAAATTCCTGAAAGCAATGTGCAGTAAGGTGGATGACTACATATACTTCCCATTCATCCCCATGGAGTGGAGAAGTAATGCACCAGTTTTACATCATCACAAACTTCCTCCATGTACTCGATGCAATATATTGCACACATGCATATTTAACAAGACACCAGTACATCCTGTAGCAGACCAATATATAAACAGAAATGGCTGGCTATTCATCAACTGCCAGGTTGTGTGTGCAGCAGACGGCAGCATAGCTAATGTCATGGCAGCACATCCTGGAAGTGTCCATGATACTGCCATATGGAGGGAAAGTGGACTGAGGACTGCATTCCGGCAAGGTGAAATACCTGAGGGACTTCTACTAGGTAACTACAGGAACAAAGCTAGGATGTAAGCTAAGGATACCCCTTACAACAGTATCCGTTCTGACCAAATGTGTTTTCATTCCCCACAGCAGACAACTATGGTTATCCACTTAAGCTGTGGCTAATGATACCATACCATGAACCATCCAACCCTGCACAGGAAGCCTACAACAGAGTACATGCAACAGCAAAGAAACACCATAGAATGTGTGTTTGGTGTACTGAAAGCTAGGTTCAGATGTCTGGACACATATGGAGTTGCACCATAATACTCACCTGAGAAGGCAGCAGAGATGATAACAGTGTATACCATGTTACATGACATGCTAACTAGAGCATATGGTGGTCTTCCAGCTGCAGGTGTGGATGAACTATCCCAAGAAACCCAGATGTCTGAAGATGACATCTTATACATATCAGAGGAGGAGCAGGATGATGTAGGAAAGAGAAGACATGGGCTTAGGCAATGTAGGGTGTGACAACATGTGCAAGCCCAGGAAAATGGCAGTATCTGACACACAACTCTGAGTCATGACAAGCCACACATAAATGAGTACACAGATTAAACACTGATATTCAGGTGTTGCCCCATCACAGCAGCATAGATTGCATCAAATGTAAATTACCCACTAGATGTACACACTGAACATCAGACATGACATCATCTTCATAACATATTACAACACGAACATATGCAAATATGTCATAACAGGGATCATCAACTCAGGGCACAACTGATACAGGTATGCATACACACTCAGATTGTTGTATCACTGTATGGAATACAATATGGAACACACATCAGTGCTACACATTCCTATTTCTACAATATAATATCATGAAAAAAAGAGAACACAGGACATAATGCAGAACATTTAATAGCCACAGAAAATATATCACGGTAAAGCGGCAATTTGATAATATGAACCATCTATGTTTATGACTCTGTTGGACATAACTCTAATATAGTTAGGGTGACCTTGCTGATGTCTCACAACACTGTCTATTCTGCCCTGACCATGTACAGAAACACATTGCCCTGGTTGCTCCACAGAGGAGATTGATAGGGTGACAACACCATGTTGAGGTGAAGGAGCATAACTGAGAGTTGAGTGGCTTGTTGTGACTGGCGGGACCACAGCAGTGGAACTCTTTGCATTTTTGACCATAGATACTGATGCTCGATGGCTAGTGGTGGTTCTGCAGACAGGTGGCCTGCCTCTCACATGCTGCAATCTGCTCAGCACAGTCAGGGTACTCAGGACCCTGCTGGTACTATGGCACTGCTGTATTACTGTTGAGGCAAGGTTTTCTACTAACCATGCCACAGCTTGCAGACTATCATTTTGAGTTGACCAATGCCACCATTATCTCACCACGTCTGTGCTGTTGTCACATGATTCGTGCATGGATGTCTGACCGATGCCATTACTGGGAACATTAATTTGCCTGCAACTGGAGGCAGACACCTTCTGATAACTGATCATGCACAACATCTGTATGCCTATGTCTAATGCAATGCCCTGTTTCAGGTTATTGCATGGAATTGCCATCAGCAGTGGTCTCAACTGGGGTCTGTCATTCAACAGCCTCATCCTGTTCAAAACCGAATGTCCCATCATTCTCTGGATGGCCAGACAAGTTTCCCTCCAGATCTGAGGCTACAGCTGCAGCAACATCACTGTCAACATCTTGGATGCAGTCTTCCAACATGTCAAGGTCCTGTGTGCCAGGGACCACATACCATGCTGACACACATCTGGAACCACATCATGATCACTGGATAGGTTGATGGATGATAGAAAGTTGATGTGCTACAAGATACAAAGCCACAAATCAGGACAATGTGCTTATATCACTTGATACCATCAAAGACATATGACATATATTTTAGTGCAATGTTACAAATAATACTGACTTTACTTGAGGTCTACTGTATGTATGCTTCACAGAATCTACATACATAGAGTATATAATTAGGTTCTGAAGCCAACATACAAGACATATGTGAGGAATACAAATAAAACACATACCTGTCAACTCTCATTGGAATATGGTACTGTTGAAGAGGGATGACCAACTATTGTAGGGAAAAAAATCATCATTATTGATCACATCATTGCCACCATTAACCCTGTAAAACAATTAAAACATATAGAAGGTTTGACATATACATACCACTCATATGTGAACTCAATGATGTTGATGCAAACTGGCCTAGGAATGGGAAGAAGGACACAGTATTAATGGAAGACAACAACACAATTAACAGCAATGAGAGGTATGAAACATACTTAATAGCATACTGCTGACAGACTCCTGCTGTGGAGAAGTTGTGGGTTGTACTGTAAATCCTGCAGTGGGAAAGTAAAGATAAAGACAACATAGTCATGTATTTAGCAAAAACAATACTGACAGCATCACATATACAACACAGTAACAGGGACTGTAGATACTCACATGATGAACATTGCACCTTTACAGCAGATGGGCCTCTGTTGAAAAATATGCTGACATAAATGTCATGTATCACATGTGTGCTACCCATTGATGCAAGCTATAAAAATTTTGCTGTAACATACCTGGTCTGTCTGAACCTCAGCCTGCATGGCTTATCCCCCCCCCCCCAGATGTATCTGTAGTGCATAATGTTAGGGAAATAACAATATGACAGTAAACAACAGTGCCATGAAATGAAACTGAGGCAATAACAGGTAGTAAATGCAGTAACAGTATGCAGACACTCACCTTCTGTTCCCTGGTTTTGTCCTGAAGTAAATGGACCTGTAAAAATGAATGCAAACAGCATTACATGTTTTTTGGGCTGCTCTGTCTGTACTTCATTTGTATGAATATGTCATTAGACTTACATTCACTATCCTCACCCTGTGATGTGTGTTCATGCCTCAAATCTGCTGCTGTAAATCAAAAATACCTCGTTCATGAATATGCATGCTACAGCAATATGCAGTGATTGTCTCTATACACAGCCATGTTACGGAAAGAAAGACATACATGTTCAGCCTAGAACTCCAGCTTCAATCCCACCCCAAGGTATGTATTGCTCATGTCTTGCTGTATGCTGTGAGGCCAGAAATATTGTGATGTCATCGGGGGGGGTCTATGGTGGTCCACCACTTGTGGCATCCTTGATCTCTCTTAATGTCTTAATCTGTTGGCTGTAGGCAGGATCATGTCTGAGCAACATCATCTACAGGCATCAGAGGATTGTTTATGATGTCCAACTGCAATTATCATGCTGGTGAGGTAAATCCAGATTTCATGTCTGCAAATTGATCACCAGAAGGGCCAAAGAGTTTCTGTCCATGTTGCCAGAGAGCATCTCCTGTGGGGAGAAGTTGTCAGCCCTAGGACAGTTGTCTGTCTAAAAGACGGTGATATGTACATGATTATATTCATGTGTGAACCCATTTATGCAGTTGATTGTGAGGACAATATATGTCAACATAAACACATGCATTCCTGTGCAATGCAAAGGTATGTGTAATGCTGTCTGTGACAAATACTAACATGACATATAAAAAATAACAGCAATGTCTTCATGCATAACACTTGTAAAATCAACATAACTTGTAATATTTTTAAAGTTGGTGAGTGGGATTAGGACCCCTCATACTACATATATGTTTAATGGATGTCTAAAGACAACAGCATCATGCCAAATGAGTCTGCGTGAGTTTATATCAAAATATCACAGAAACAAAAATTGAACAACGTATGGAAAACATCATCAAACATCAGGATCTGTGGGCAGGCCACTACAGATCCTTTGCATATTGAGTGAGTAGTGCGAACACCATTGTATTGAAGAAATATCCATAACAACAATAGCACTTGTTTTTAACAGTTTTGTTAGGAAGCGAGAATTAAGAAATATACATAGTTCATACAGATAGTGTCGGAATCCATAGGTTTCTGTAGTTACACCACAGAGGACAAGGAATTAACAGTCAGAATTGTGGATAATCCATAAATCTCCATTTATATACTGGTCACATTTGCAATGTAAATCTATCTATAAAACCGCATATGGGACTGAAATCAATTAATTAAAATATTAACACCTGTATGCATACATGTCAATCAAACTTCAATCCAGTAACTTACATCTTCTGTTAAAGATCACCGTTTGAGTAAAAATTACTTTAAACAGATACCTTTGGAAATGACTGACAGAAATGTGACCAGTTGCCAAATGTACCTCTCACTCCAAATCACAGAAACAATGTGCATCTAATGTGCACTGACCTTTAAGTACCATTTGTGCCATACATAATTAATGAGATTCATTAAAATAAAAGGTTTTGGAATCCCATCTGCACACCTCCATATAAATTGGCTTCATATGCTGTAAAACCCAGGTGTACTGTGTAAACACCCAATAGGTATTGATAAACAGTACCATGTGACACATGTCTATTATCTGCCAATAATGTTAACATTTTATTTTAACATTTGTTTACTGGGAAAGTCCGGAATGAAGCCAATTTTCAGTGGAGGCCCAGGGAGAAACTCTCCAGGCATGTCTTTGAAACATGGGAGGAAACCAGAGCACCCAGAGGAAACCCACATGAATGCTGGGAGGACATGCAGACGGCACTCCAGCCGAGGATTTAACTGGAGAACCTCTTGTTGTGAGGCAACAATGCAACTGCTGCACCACTGCGCCATCCATGAAATCAGTGCCACTTTCAAATATTGATTTTGATATATTTCAGATCAAATCATAGCTAACTACGAACAGAGTGGGACCGCAGTGAGCATTCTTCCATTTTTTTTGCATTTTTTGGGCATTTTCATTGGAGGTTTGTGGTGGTTACTTTGAGAAGGCTGAGACATGTCCATGCACCCAACAGGACTGAGGAAGAGACCACACAGATGTTGACTGTGTACACCAGAGTGGAGCATCGGATTAGAGCCAGGCCAAGGAACTTCACCAGGATAAATGTATGAAACCAGATCATGAGGGAGCACCGAAGATAAACAGGAATCTACTGCACTGGAATGCATGTTCACTACCACCATGATGACCTGCATTGGGGGGACACTGAAGGGCTTCGATGGAGGGATGCTGAGGTGCAGAGGCAGCCATGGAATCACTCCAGTAAGTGTGACTATCCTACATATACCTGAGCATTCTGACAGATTTTAGAGACATATCTCTGTCCCACATATATAAGATAGATGTTTTTTATAACCATTAAGTAGCTGTTGTGACAATTAGCTCATGGGGGTAATAAAGTGGACATTATAACTGCTGTCCTTATAAGAGTGTTTGATTCCCATCCTATTAATTTATTTAATAATGTACATAATTATGTAGATTTACATATGTTTTACAACATATAACAACATAATTTCACACAGCCACTATCCTCATGCATCACTGACACCTATAGTGCGTAGGTCTGTGCTTGAAATATTTGTATGTATGTATGTATGTATGTAGGTCGAGGATGACTGCTCACTTCAGAGTTTTCAGTTATAGTATCACTGTATTGCCTACTGCACTGTTATATAATATGTCAGAATAAAAACAATCATGCATAACTTATTTTATTCATTCCTCAAAATAATGTAAACAGTCAGTTTATTTAAACAAAAAAGAAATTTCTGTCGGATTGTTTACTCAAATGTTATCAAGTATATATTGATAGCTGTTATTTCTTTACAATAAAATCTCCAACAAGTGTTTGCAGTTTCCAAATTCATCTGTTCTCAGTAGGAATTTGAATAAACACCTACAGTACCTGTTTGTAAAATGAAGCCACTGCTGCCCATTAGATTGGCCTGTAAGGAAACCAGCTAGCATCCCTACATTTCTGTGTGTTGTAAGTTCTAATCCACACAGGGGAAAAATATGTGAAATTGTTGTCTTGGTTTACTTCACCCACAACATTTCTTTGGTAAAATATATTTGACATTAATATTTATGTTGTGAATGGCTACAAATAACTGAGTTAGTCACTGAATTCCTATGAATATGCCCATAATCCATAACGCTCCACTAACATCAGTTTTCTAACAACAGGATTAGTAAAGCAGTACCTGTTTGTTTAACAAGCATGTATGCTGGCTGTTAACTATGCTTGTAAGGAAACTGGTCATCACACGTACATTTTGGCACACTGTGGGTTTGAACTGACATAGGCAAAACATATCTAAAAGTGTTGTCTTGGTTTAATTCACTAATAGCATTTCTTTAGAGAAGTATATTCCACTTATTGATATTATCGTATATTTTCAGCATGGTTGTGAATAACTCCATTAGTCATCAAATTCCTACAAACATATTCATAATCCGTAATGGTCTGTTAACATCAACTATTTAACAACAGGGTCAGCAAAACTTGCTACAGATTGTTATATGAAGCAACAAAAAGTGACGAACCAGCTCGTTGACTCAGAATGAGAATTTAATCCACAAAAAGACACGAGGTAAAAACCATAAAACAACACAGTGATTTAAGCGCTTTTCATTTGACTTGTAGCAAACTTCCTCAGATCACCACTAATGAATCAATGGGCAATACTTTTAAATAAAAAAGTGCGGGAACCTTGCTCAAAGAGTTAAAGCTGTATACAACTGGATTTACACAAATATATATACACTTCAAAAATATTAAAATAAACTGAATAATACCTATGTCTAAGAGAAGAATTTTGAAACATGCACAACGTAGCAAATAAAAATATATGTGTATGTATATATATATAATTAAATATACTTAATTAATTTAAAAATTAAAAATTAATTAAAAGGTTTATCTACGAAGACTATTTAGTTTTAGTATACAAGCGATGGAACATGCCTCGTTTAATCCTGGATAGTTAAAGGCATTCAATCTAATCTGCCACAATAATTCAAGTTCCTCTAATTTGAATGAGGCAGGTCCACCTCTAACATCTTGTACATGTTGGTCAATGACTAAAAATTTAAATTTGTGACCAGAAAAGGAGTGAAAATGTTTGGCCAAAGCGTTGTCTAATTTAGTATGAGCCATTGCATATTGATGCTCATAGACCCTGTCTCTGAGACGTCACTCGGTCTTACTGACGTAAAATGCATGACAGTCACAGCATTTGGCCAAATAAACTACAAATTTGCTGTTACAGTTATATTTTGATTTTAACCTGTAACAGATACCATTAATCGTAAACTGATTAGTACAGTCAACATGTCTACAATGATTACAATTTTCACATTTAAACATACCCGTGAGTCTAGGGATAGATTTGTTACCACTCTCAATGAAGTTTTTGATGTTCCTACCTTTGCTAAATACAACATGTGGTTTGGTACCCAAAATACCAAGAATAAAAGAGTTGTTCCTTAACAAATCCCAATTCTTTGATAAAATTTCAACAATGAATTTGGATTGAGCGTTGAAAGCTGTTATAAAAGAACGCTGAAAAGTTTTTTCTGGAACTATACTAAAGTCAACCTGGAGTGTGTTACTTTCCTCAACCATAAGTGTCTCAACATCCAAGAGTCTATTTAGGTGTAACAATGGGTGGAAATGTTTAGATTGTCTCTTGATTTTGACTTTGTCTATTAATGAGTCAACTAGACACTCTGGGTAGCCACGATGAAGAAACATATGTTTTAAAGTATCACATTCATTGTTGAAATCTAAGTCGAGGCTACATATACGTGAAGCCTTACGAGTTGTCCCTTTATGACCGATCTTTTTTGGTGGAATGGGTGGCAACTTGAAAAATGCAAGAAAGAGTTAGAATATGTTGGTTTTCTATAGACTTGTCCTGTAAAACAGGATAAAGTAAAGTTTTTGACCAACAAGATGTCCAAATAAGCTATAGATTGAGTACTGAATGTAAAGGTAAACTTTAAAAAATTGGTAGATAAATTGAAAGTATTAACAATGTCAATGGCCAATTTCTCATCCCCATTAAAAAGGATGAAAATGTCATCAAGGAAACGAGTGTAATAGATGATGACATCCAATAAATGAGAAGATAGAACAAATTGGGTTTCCCAATGTGCCATGACCAAGTTGGCCACACTGGCACCGCATGGTGAACCCATGGCTAAACCAATTTTTTGTAAGTAAAATTTGTTGTCAAACATAAAAAAGTTGTTGGTTAGAACTAGGTCTAACAACTCAGATATTAAAGAAATGTCAGATGGTGTAGCATCATGTTTTTTTTAGGATGAGAAATTGGCCATTGACATTGTTAATACTTTCAATTTATCTACCAATTTTTTAAAGTTTACCTTTACATTCAGTACTCAATCTATAGCTTATTTGGACATCTTGTTGGTCAAAAATTTTACTTTATCCTGTTTTACAGGACAAGTCTATAGAAAACCAACATATTCTAACTCTTTCTTGCATTTTTCAAGTTGCCACCCATTCCACCAAAAAAGATCGGTCGTAAAGGGACAACTCGTAAGGGCCTCACGTATATGCAGCCTCGACTTAGATTTCAACAATGAATGTGATACTTTAAAACATATGTTTCTTCATCATGGCTACCCAGAGTGTCTAGTTGACTCATTAATAGACAAAGTCAAAATCAAGAGACAATCTAAACATTTCCACCCATTGTTACACCTAAATAGACTCTTGGATGTTGAGACACTTATGGTTGAGGAAAGTAACACACTCCAGGTTGACTTTAGTATAGTTCCAGAAAAAACTTTTCAGCGTTCTTTTATAACAGCTTTCAACGCTCAATCCAAATTCATTGTTGAAATTTTATCAGAGAATTGGGATTTGTTAAGGAACAACTCTTTTATTCTTGGTATTTTGGGTACCAAACCACATGTTGTATTTAGCAAAGGTAGGAACATCAAAAACTTCATTGAGAGTGGTAACAAATCTATCCCTAGACTCACGGGTATGTTTAAATGTGAAAATTGTAATCATTGTAGACATGTTGACTGTACTAATCAGTTTACGATTAATGGTATCTGTTACAGGTTAAAATCAAAATATAACTGTAACAGCAAATTTGTAGTTTATTTGGCCAAATGCTGTGACTGTCATGCATTTTACGTCAGTAAGACCGAGCGACGTCTCAGAGACAGGGTCTATGAGCATCAATATGCAATGGCTCATACTAAATTAGACAACGCTTTGGCCAAACATTTTCACTCCTTTTCTGGTCACAAATTTAAATTTTTAGTCATTGACCAACATGTACAAGATGTTAGAGGTGGACCTGCCTCATTCAAATTAGAGGAACTTGAATTATTGTGGCAGATTAGATTGAATGCCTTTAACTATCCAGGATTAAACGAGGCATGTTCCATCACTTGTATACTAAAACTAAATAGTCTTCGTAGATAAACCTTTTAATTAATTTTTAATTTTTAAATTAATTAAGTATATTTAATTATATATATACATACACATATATTTTTATTTGCTACGTTGTGCATGTTTCAAAATTCTTCTGTTAGACATAGGTATTATTTAATAATTAGTTATTTCAACACTTTTGAAGTGTATATATTTTTGTGTAAATCTAGTTGTATATAGCTTTAAATCTTGGATCAAGGTTCCCGCACTTTTCCATTTAAAAGTACTGCTCATTGATTCATTAGTGATGTTCTGAGGAAGTTTGCTACAAGTCAAATGAAAAGCGCTTAAATCACTGTGTTGTTTTATGGTTTTTACCTCGTGTCTTTTTGTGGATTAAATTCTCATTCTGAGTCAACGAGCTGGTTCGTCACTTTTTGTTGCTTCACAGATTGTTATATGTTTGACCAATGCTTTTGTTAATATTGTATAATTTGTAAAAGTGCTATCAAGTTATGTTTTATCATTAAATATTACATTCAAATCAAAAACATCATCATCCTTATTTTTTGTGTGAGTGGGATGGGCAAACGTACAGCTGAAATGCAGAACAGGGAAGATGTATGTATTTGCTCAGTGATGTGCAATTTGCCAAGGAATATCATGGTCCTCATACATAGCTTACCATGTGCCTTATGTACAGCAACTTGTATGGTTCTGTTCACATAAGCTCTATGATACATGACACTGTCCCACTGTTTGAGGAATGAATGATTCTGAACACAGTCCTGACATAAATGAACTTTTTCAAATGCTTTACATACATGCCAAGCAAATGTTCATATTTTGAAATACTATGCCAGGATCCATATTAGTAGATCATCCCCCATCATACCTCTCAACCTGGAAACATCAAAAATCTGGACAAGGCCCATGAAAAATAGGTACAAATCTGTATGCTGATTAACATAAAATTTGCATGCATAATTATGCAATCCCACCCATTCCAATGGAATTGTGGGATACCAACTTTCAAATGCAAACTGAAAGACAGCCAAAATATGGCCCCAGAGTCCCTTGCAGCCATTCCAATGTCCCATTACCTTGCTGTTTCACCCCATTTATCATAACACTAATGTGCATACTGCTTTATTTCTACAATGATTATTTGGGTTTTATTTTACATTTTATAGCACAAACACTAATAGGCATCTGCTAAATAAAGCAATACAGTCTCACAATGAAAATAGACTTAGCATTAAAACTTATCTGCCCTTGAAACTCACATTCATTGAAACAGCATTGAAACCCACATCCAAAGAAAATGCATTTGGCCAGTGGCGGATAAAGATTACCTTTGGGCTGTTTTCAAATCATAGGCCCCATGCACATGAAACAAGAAACATACATGTGAGATGTTAATATTTCAGGTTTATAGATGACCTTATATTTATATGTCAAGGGGGATGAAATGAAATGCAATCATTCATTAAATATCTGAATGAAAGTAGATATCAAATTAAATATGATGGTCTACAGGAGGGAGTAATAGTGAATTATCTAGATGTTACCTTGGAGGGCCTGAGGAATGGAAGGATTAAGACAAAAATATATAGGAAGTTTGATCAGCCCAACTACATGTTACATGCATCAAGTTGTCATCCAGAACATACTTTGACATCTATCCCTTATAGGGAAATTTTGAGAATAAATAGGTTATGTAGTGATAGACAAGAATCAGAAAGGGAAGCTAAGAAAACAATAACTATGTTCCTGAACAGGGGATATGAAGAGAGATTAATTATGGACAGCTACAACAGAATATATGGAGACAGAGAGAAAGATAGGGGCAAAAGACAAGGTAATATATAAGAGAGTAGAAAAAGACTTTGCCCCATATAAGATTATGTTTTATGTTTCGAAATACACATTATTTTCTACCAAGCTGCAAAAGTACTAAGAGATTATTGGAATATAGTGAAGTGGGAAGTTTTTTCTCTTGCAGAGTTAAGGTTAAAATTTTCCTATCAAAGGGGATGTAATTTGAAGGATTTCCTGGTCCATGGTAACTATAGAAGACCCGTGGAGAATATAGAAAGGGAATTGGCTCATATTGGCACTATTCCGTGTGGAAATTGCACAATATGCCAGCATGTAGTAGCAACTTTTGATAGAATAAATGGCAAGAAGTTTCAAATACAAGGTTGTTTTACATGTAGAAGTGTCGGCATCATTTATGCCATTAAATGTCCCTGCGTAAGTTTTTATATAGGAGAATACAAGAGAAGTTTAGGGGAAAGAATAAAGAAACATGTCAGGGACATTAAAAATAATATGGTTACAAGCCCCATAGCAGAACATTTTAACAGGTTGCACCAGTTAGATTTTAGCAGTTTACAAGTGTCAGTTTTGGAACAAATTAAGTCAGAAATTTAAGTGAGGATATGGTTAAATATTTATTAAGGAAGAAGGAATCAATTCTTATACTGAAATATAATACATTACAACCAAAAGGATTGAATAAAGAATGTAACTGGAAATGTTTTATTTGAATGTGTGGGTCTTTAAACCACTTGAATTTTTATTAATTAATTGAATGTATTATTGAATTAGTGTTTGATTAATTAACTTGTTAACAGTCATATTTTTATATAAAGAAGCTCATTTTTAGATGCAATTTACTCTGTAAAGGCTGTATTCTAGCCGAGGTGCTAAGTGAGATTGTTTTGCTGCTACAAGATTCATCTGCTGTGTGAATAAAAGAAATTGTGCTGGAGGTTTTGGTTCCTGGTCTTTAGTGGTATTTCTCTTCATTTTTTGAAAGTGGTTTTAATAAAAAAAACATGTATGTGTTCCTCAGTATACCTTCCTGACTTTATTAAATTATATTATTTGCATAATACAGCACACTTGTTAGAGTGTGTTTTAAATTTATTGTTTGAACATTTTTCCAGTAAGCAGTGAAACAAAATGCATGAACCAATAATGACAAACCTGCCCAATTTAGAATATTTTCATCATAAAAGTCTACTCAAACTTCTACAATCCACCAGTATCAGTAATTATACACAATCTCTGCAGAAGTAAAAGTCATCTAAATTCCATGTTAAAGAGATCTTTAACTATGTTTCTAATAGCAAACAACTTTATATTTAATTGTTTTGTCTACAAATAAAGTGCCTGTTGCCCTTGAAGAATAAATTGCCTATGTTACATTAAAAAAAATGATAAGCTAGTAATATTTCAATATTGAATGGATGGCAAACTAATAACAAGTTCATAGTTAATAGGTATCTCCACCAAAGGAGGACATTCTCAGGACTGCAGCGTCCACCCCCTTTGAAAGTATAATACAGTACAGTATCGGCAATCCAGTTACAGACTGGAAGTAGAACCAATAGCCTTCTGCAGAAAAAGCAAGTATACTACCTGTTGTGCTACTAACAATGCAAGTCGACTTTGCATAAGCAGCACTAAACTTCTTTCCCTGAAGAACTGCACAGCACAAGAAATCAGGAAAAAGCCAAAATGTATTGGGGGGACAAAGGCCCAAAACCGGGGACACATTTTAAACATTGCTTGTATAATCTTAGAAAGTTGCTAGAATAAAATGTTGTGTTCATAGGTTCATACTAGGCTATCTGCCCTAGGGCATTTATAAGCCTAGCCAGAATGTGTTTGGCTTTCGCCACCCATTTTAAATTTATTTTGCTATGCCCTTTTTCGAGGTTAGTATACTGTGCCTCTGTCTAACAGTGACACAGAAGTGATACCCGGGGTAAACCTACGATCTCCCATCCACTCATCAAGATTCCTCTTGAAGAGAGTCAATGAGGGACTCTGCCTAACCTGCACTGGGATTTTATTCCAGAGTGAAGGGAGCCTCTGGGTTATGAATCTGTCCCTCCAGCATGTCCTATTTATTTCAGTGCTGAGGTTCAAGTCTCTCGAGTGCATAGCTCAATGGGATTTGGATTTTCTGAGGTGCAGCATGTCCATTAATTCCGGGTTGGACATGGCTTTATACGTCAGGCACAGATCGCCTCTGAAAAGGCAGTATGCCACTGAGTAGAGCTGGAGTTTCTTTAACCGGGCAGCATATGGCATCTGTTTGAGCCCTTTGACCCTCTTGGTGAGGTACTTTTGGGGTCTTTCCAGTTGCTGCAGGTGTCTGGTAAGGTACATCCCAAAAGGGGCATTGTACTCAATTATGGGCCTAATGAGGGATGAGTAAAGAGGCACGATGACCTCCCCTGATCTAGATGTGAATCCCTTCATGATTACGTGGGCTATATAAAATGTTTTTTTACCATGTGTTTCCTAAAAGATAGGAAGACAAACTTAAATGACTATCATTATTTAATAAATTCAGTCCTCACTGATTTGCCAGAATAAAATAAAATTTATGTTTTTTAACATTTGTTTACTGGAAAAGTCTGTCTTGGAACAAAACTAATTTTCAACAGAGGCTTGGGGAGAAATGCTTCAGATACATATCTTTGTATTGTGGGAGGAAATCGGAGCACCCAAACGAAACCCACACAAACACAGGGAGGACATGCAGACTCCACACAGAAGTCACTTCAGCCAAGACTAAAACCAGAGAACCTCTTGCTTTGAGGCTGCAACTCTACCACTGCATCATCCAAAGTTTAAGAGCAACAGACCAAAAGTATGAGCCAAACACATTCCAGAGATTATGTGAAAATTTGTACAGTTGAGAGCTATAAATTCTTCAATCAGAAGTGGTGGTATGGGTAGAGAACTCAGCCTCTTGTTTCCTGTACCTAGGGTACAGGGTTTGAGCCTGAGTAACCCTAACCACCAGGTATATTTATCTGGAGCATTTTACACACACACACACACACACACACACACACACACACACACACACACACACACACACACACTTCAAATAAATGCAGCAATAATCCCAATGCAGCAGTAAATAACCTTCACACACACTTCAAATAAATAAAGCAGCAGTAAATAACCTTCACATAAATGCAGTGAATGTAATTCAAATTGCACATGTTCAACTTCTGAACGGCAGCACATAAACATCTAGAGATGGAAATAAATGCAGTGATAATCCCAACACAGGCATTCTACTGTATATATACCAGATAAAGTGCTTTACCTGGAAAGAATGGAAATAAATGCAGCAATAAACTCCAATTGCTAAAAGGCTCAGCCTGCTATCAGCTGCTCAGTGTTCAGACTTCTCTCTGACTTGTCTGTCCACCCCTCTTGTAAACTCACTCACTCGGCCCAGAGCAGCCCTCAGCCAAATTCTGACAGGCTGCTCATGAAGCTGATGTCACCTCACATGCCTCCACATAATGACATCATCTGACAAAAGCCAGAAAAAAGGGTGCCACCCCATTATTTGGACCTCAAAAAACAATAAAAATTGAGAGATTTGGTGTGGTTGAGAGGTATGTCCCCCATCCAGATGTCATAAAATGAATTTTTTCACTGCATTCATAAGATGTATTTTCAGTCTAGATGTAATAGCTAGGCAAGTAGCTTTCAAGGTTAGAGTTTGGATGTATGTTGCAGGTGCAGGTTTGAATCCTATGTCCTCCAATCTTATGTGTATGGCGATTATCTAGTATCCTTTAGGAATAAATTGTCTAGAAACTGTTCTGAGCAATATATATCACTGTTATTTGATGAATACATCATTTATAGTGTCTCTTTTCTGTTTTCCGGCAATGAAGAACAGACCAGGAATCACACTCTATGCATCATCACATGCACAGGCATGAGAAGCAGTGGAGAAAGAGAGAGAGGTATGTTGATTATGTTTTCTATTTTATGAAATGAAATGCATCTGATTCCATTTACAGGTCTGTCTTTTTCACAATAACATGTATATTGATTAGAATGTAGGAATACCCATCATGCATCAGTAAGGTAAGTGAAATTATCATGCTATAGCTGTGCTTACAGCTATAATTGAAGTCCAAAAATGCGATGACGTCAGCGCATTTCCAGCTGTTATTTGTGAGTGATGACATCAGCACAGGATATTCAGAAGCTGCTGCAGAATGGAGTTTGTTTGCTACATTTGTACTGTAGGACAGGAGTTAATTGCAGAGCCGGGGAACAGTTACAGAGTGGAGCAGCAGTGTGTGTGAGTTTGCTGCATCTGGACTGTATACAGGAGTTAATTGCAGAGCGGGGGAACAGTTACAGAGTGGAGCAGCAGTGTGTGTGTGTGTTTGCTGCATCTGGACTGTAGGACAGGAGTTAATTGCAGAGCGGGGGAACAGTTACAGAGTGGAGCAGCAGTGTGTGTGAGTTTGCTGCATCTGGACTGTATACAGGAGTTAATTGCAGAGCGGGGGAACAGTTACAGAGTGGAGCAGCAGTGTGTGTGTGTGTTTGCTGCATCTGGACTGTAGGACAGGAGTTAATTGCAGAGCAGGGGAACAGTTACAGAGTGGAGCAGCAGTGTGTGTGTTTGCATCTGGACTGTAGAACAGGAGTTAATTGCAGAGCGGGGGAACAGTTACAGAGTGGAGCAGCAGTGTGTGTGTGTGTTACAGAGTGGAGCAGCAGTGTGTGTGTATTACAGAGTGGAGCAGCAGTGTGTGTTACAGACTGGAGCAGCAGTGTGTGTGTGTTACAGAGTGGAGCAGCAGTGTGTGTTACAGAGTGGAGCAGCAGTGTGTGTGTGTGTTACAGAGTGGAGCAGCAGTGTATGTGTGTTACAGAGTGGAGCAGCAGTGTGTGTGTGTGTGTGTGTGTGTGTGTGTGTGTGTGTGTGTGTGTGTGTCACAGAGTGGAGCAGCAGTGTGAGTTACAGAGTGGAGCAGCAGTGTGTGTATATGTGTGTGTGTGTGTGTGTGTGTGTGTGTGTGTGTGTGTGTGTGTGTGTGTGTGTGTGTGTGTGTGTGTGAGAGAAAATGCCCCCAGCAGGGTACATCTGGTGGCTAGAAGTACTCAGGCTCAGACCCTGTACCTTGAATACAAGGTGAAAAGAGCCTAAAGTCCCTAGCCACCATCACTTGTGAATTTATGCCTCACATTTTGTTCTGTACTTATTGGTTTGCAGGAGTGGTAAAACAAAACCTTTTATTCTAGCAATTTTCTAATGTTATAAAATCAGTATTTGAAATGTGTCCCTATTTTGAGGCTGTATTCCCCCATTATTGGCTCTGTTCTGTATTTTTGTGCTAAGAGGTTGAGATCTATGGTCAGAAGTGAGAATTGACTTCACTAAATGATATGATAGCCATTTAAGTTTGTCTTCCTGTCTTTCAAGAAATTGCTGGTTTAGTTTAGTTTAGTGGTATGTTGCTCTGTCTGTAGTGCACAGTGTTCTGGGTTCAAGACTTGGCGGTGAAATGCATGGTAGTAACATCTTATGCAAGCAACTTTCCAAAATTATACACGCAATGTTTAAAATGTCCCTGTTTTTTTGCCTTTTGCCCCCCCCCCATTGAAAATAAGTTCAAGAAGCTGTGCAACATGTCTATGGCTTACAGTCTACTGTGATTCTGTATTTATATATTGTGTGTAGAAGTAGACGGTTATCATGGAACTGTTCTGAATAGGGCAGTTTTGTCATTATTGGTGCATGCATTTTGCTTCATTGCCTACTGGAAAAATGTTCAAACAATAAATTTAAAATGCAGTTGTGTGTGGAAGTAGACTGTTATCATGGAAATGTTCTGAATAGGGCAGTTTTGTCATTATTGGTGCATGCATTTTGCTTCATTGCCTACTGGAAAAATGTTCAAACTAAATTTAAAATGCAGTTGTGTGTGGAAGTAGACCATTATGATGGAAATGTTCTGAATAGGGCAGTTTTGTCATTATTGGTTAATGCATTTTTGTTTCATTGCCTACTGGAAAAATGTTTAAACAATACATTTAAAATGCGCTGTAACTTAAGTATAACAAGTGTGCTGTATTATACAAGGGATATAATTTAATACAATCAGGAAGGTGTATCAAGGAATGCATACATGTATGCATGGCCCTAAAAATGTGTTTGAAAACAGCCCAGAGGAAAGTGTGAAAAGCTCAAAATCATGAGCAAATTTTAAGCTTTACTCTTGTTACCAAAGCAATGGATGAAGGTAAAACAGTTCACACCACATTACCTTGACTTGGCCAAGCCTTTTGACACAATCCCCTACTAAAGTGTAGTACAAAAGATGAATAATGTAGGAGCAAACACTTAGATCACCAGCTGCACTGATGAATAATGTTGGACCAAACACTTAGATCACAAGCTGCACTGATGAATAATGTCGGAGCAAACACAGATCACCAGCTGCATTGATGAATAATGTAGGAGCAAACACTTAGATCACCAGCTGCATTGATGAATAATGTCAGAGCAAACACAGATCACCAGCTGCATTGATGAATAATGTAGGAGCAAACACTTAGATCACCAGCTGCACTGATGAATAATGTCGGACCAAACACTTACATCGCCAGCTGCATTGCCAACTTGGCTCACAGGATGCAGGAGATCAAAACAGGGGAAGAGACCAGTCACCAACGAAGTCCCCCAGGGTTTGGTGCTGAGACTTTTTCTGCTTGGCATATACATCTCAAAAGTAAAAAGAAATACCAAAGAGCTTTGGCCAGCTAAGTTTGAGATGACTGTAAGCTATGAGAAGTTATTGAATCCCCAATGATGTAACCATCATGCAGGAAGGTTTGTCCCAAATAATAACTGGTATCAAAATCATGACAATGCCCTCTGAGAACTGATCCAATTGTTTGGCATTTGGGAACTGTGTGTACAGTGACCTAACTTTTGACCAACATGTTCCCAGAGTCATAAAACCTTTCTATATTGCACAACTTATAAACAAATTGATTGTGACTAGATCTAGAGATGATGTTGTCCCCCTTTACAAAGCTCTCATTATGTCAGTCATTTTGTAAAATGCCCACTTTGGCATGTATCTGTCCAGCCCCATGCAACAATTGGAATACCTTCAGAGATACTTTACTAAAAGGATATAAGTCCTAAACAATAGGTCTTGCATGGACCACCTCAAAGATTTATTACTATACTCAGTATCCTACAGAGTGCTTAGAGGTGACATGTCTGGCATACAATGCATCCTCTGACATAATACAGATGGACCTACTGAACATCAGCAAGTCGAATGGCATCAGAAATACTCAGTTCAGGTATCTAAACTGAATGTTGTGGAGAGATGGATATATATCACAGAGGCTACCACTGTTCTGGAACAGACTATCCATAAAATAAAGCAAAGCTCATCTATCCATATTCAAATGCAACTTGGATCTAAGGATGGATAATAGAAAATGTACTCCAGGATTTCCCCTCATGCCACTAATGGATAGAGACAGTTCCTAAATGCTGCATCCGTTACATGGCCACTCAAATTATCTATGGTATGATCACAGTTGTTCTCACTAGGGCTAATATACAATTATCAGCCATGGGGATAGCTAAGACCAATCAGAAAATGTTAATTCAAGCACCAAAAGGGAAGTGGCTAAAATGTCCTCCAAGTGAACCTATGTTGTGGTAGCAAATAGTTAAAAATTACCCTTTTTAGTTTACTAAGTGTCCCTGTCACCCTCCACCCCCCCCCCCAGTCTTTAACAGCTTCTGGCGCCTATGGTGAATTCACCATACATAGTTTGAGGTGGATGATTTGCATAGAAATCTTAGTGCTTTAATGGCTGCTTGTAATAAATGGGTTGGCATGCTTGTATGTGTGGCTCTGTTTTCCAGTGATTGATTTGTTTTGCATTGCCTATTCACACTGAATTGGTCTATGTTATATCAGTATTTGCACTGCTGTTTACAGACTGTATGGTATCCCCTTCAGTTTGACATTGGTATTGCATTTATATATAACAGTCTGTGCGTTTTTGTTAAAATATCATTACTGACACTTGTGCAGATAGATAATCCTTTGCAACAGTTCATAATCAGCAAGCATTATCAGGATGTTTGCATTTTGAAAGCTACTGATCGATGCTAATTGTAGCTAGGTAATGCATAGAGTTGTACACATACAAATCTGTTACATATATCACATTCTTATATGTCACTGGCTGTGATGATTGAACATATAAAATATTTGTTACTGTTGTATTCATTATATTGATGTGTGTTCAGACAATTGTCATGCTGTCTGGCTCAGATGTTTATCATGTGCCTTGCCTGTTGTCCACAATATTGTCATATCACTTTCTCCTCATTTTAACAATTACATTTGGTGGCTGTTCTTATAAATCATTTCATGCAGACAGTACAATCTCTAGATTTGAACATTCATACATTTTTAAATGCTAGTGACAAGGGTGGGTGTACAAGTTTTCACAAAAGAATACTGACATCCTGTTTGCAAAAAGGACATTGAGGAGCAATCACTTATAATGTACCTCTGTCTATAATGGACATATGCGTCAGTCCTTGCATACATTTTCATCAGTTTCATATCAAGTTCTGCTATGGAATATTTTGCATGATAAACATTTGCTTTTCTTTTCTGTTGTGTTTTAAAATTAATCTTGACAGGACATGGGACCCATGGTTATTATCCTATCAGCTGACAATAATGAGCACATCCCACATCACTGCCAGAGACTTCCGATGATGTTAGTGATGATAACAATGACAACAATAATGAGGAAGCTGGACACATCCCTGGCCAAGGCATCAAGCCTACAGACTGGAGGAGACAACTCCAGGATTGGAATAGAGGCAGTTATCTGAAGGAGATCCAGGAAGTAGTGACCGATGTGTTCCGAACACAGATGAGAGACAGGATGGGGACATTCTTCCAGGTTAATGCATGGGCTATGCATGATTCCTTTAGGAACATAGCTCCTGAGGTCATTCTTGAGTCTCAGCCCCATCAGCCTGGTGCCTCCAGTCCGTAGTTGTTGTCTGTGGGCTCCGCATATGTTACGCTGCCAACATGTTGATTGCCATGTAATTAATTTGACTGTATATGCACTCTTGTGCATGCATACCATGTAGCCATAATGCTTATGTGTTACTGTCATGTGGCACTTCTGTTTCAATGTGTGCATGACACACATTAACACATTACACTTTCCTCCCACATTCAACTGTCCATGCATTGTGACAGCCTGCAGCTAGTGCTGCAAGACATAGCCTATAAACATGTGTTTTACTGGGGCAAATGACAGGCAGCATATGTTGTCCACAGTCCATCACTAATACTGCGGTATGGCTTAGAACTGTGCATTGCCACATCATGTATGTATAACAGAAAGCCATGTCATTCCCTGTGTTTTGGATGACAGTTGTCATAATATCCCACTGTCGTGATGTGGTGTTGTGTGCTGCGGGATGGCAATACTGATACCATATGGGATCATATACAGGTATATCATGTCTATTTGCATTCCTGCTTTTCTCACTGCATCAAACAGCAATGTAGCATTAATCTATATACAGTGTTACAGATAATTTAACAGTACATTATGCTATGTTTGCTTTATCTTAAACTTCCACATCCATTACTTATTCATATAAGTTCACACCTTCCACAAATAGTTGTACACATTAAACGATTGTACATGTGTGTGTACATAGTCAGATCATTATGTGAGTGTCCTCTGCTCATTAACGAGCGGGGGGGGGTTGGCATATATCTGCATTTGTTTATTCAATATTTGCATGACAGAATATGTGTATGTGCTTGAAATTCTTAGCTTGTTTACCTATGTATGTTGATGTTACACGATTGCACATTACTGTGCATGTGTGTTTTATACATGGTCAGTTCTGTGAGCATCGGCAATTATTCTGCCTATGTGACACACATTTTCCATTTCGTCAAATGTATTTTTGGTTTGATTTCTACAGCACCCTGTGTCATACCTCTCAACCATACCGAATTCCTCAGTTTTTACCAGTTTTGAGGGCAAAATAATGGGGTGCCACATATTCCTGAGAGGCCCCTATAATTCCCGATTTTATTTTTTAATTACAATTTGAAGTTTTAGCTGACATCATCACACACCGCCAGCATATCAATGTGCAGGGGCATGAGTGATGACATTAACTCCGTGCCAGCCTATCTAACCTTGGACTGTATTATTTGCCATGCAAGTGAGCGGTAAAGTGCCTGTTTAGAAAAATTGGTTGGAGGTGGAGCAGCAGCACAACAGTGAGATGAGTTGCAGTCTGAGCTGTTAACAATTAAACATCACTAAAGTTCTACTGAGTTGCCAACTGCCACACACACTGACCCAGCAAGTACTTTCGTCCTGCAGAGTGCAGATCCAGAATGTGCACAGAGAGAGAGAGAGAGAGAGGCTGTCTGATCTGTCAAGCACCCACCTGTGTTCTGCATCTGCACACACTCCCAGCCAACTCAGGATGAGAAACTTTACTTTATCTTAGACCACCTCCTGCTCCAGTAAGTAAAAAAAAAATGCACCTTATTGCCATGCCATATAGAAACTGTGTCCACATTCCAACTGCTACATTGCGATAGCATTTCTCATCTGCGTTTTGTTCACTAACTACATAGCCCAATTATCTCCCTGTATTTGAGGGTCCCCACATGAAGAAGCCATGGATTTTCTCTGACTCTGCCTCCTCCTCTCCTTGGCTTGTAATGGTGTTTGGGATCCAAGATAAAATAGTTGATGAACTTTTTTAATAAGCATATGAGGGACCCAATGTATTTTTTCTATTCAGAATCGGATACTTTCTGCAGGCAGGTAGATATGTCATTTTATTCGTAAAGCTTTGCCTTTGATGAGCTCAGTAAAGGATTGCTGTTCTCATTTTTAAGTCATTAAGGTGATTTTGTGAGATGCAGAAAAACACCTACTAGGATGATATTTTGCTGAGACAGCATTTCTCTGCATATATATATATATATATATATATATATATATATAAACCAGTCAAGAATGCCATATTCTTGTTGGGAGGGTAGCCTAATGGTTAAGGTGTTTGCCTTACAAACGCAGGTGCAGGGTTTGAGTCTCACAAGGGATAATTGGCTAGGCTTAAAATAGCTCGCAAGGGCAGTTAGCCTAGTACTAATCTATGAACCTATATAGTTTCATTCTTCATGTATGGGCCTGGCATGTTGCATCTAAAGTTTCCTGTTGTTGTTGTGTTAACATATAAGTGAATTAGACTCTAGAGACTAGAGTAATAGTTATAAAAACATGTCCAACTGTCTGTGGTTTTGTGTGTGTGTGTGTGCGCGCACGCACGAGTGTGCATGTGTGTGTGTGTGGCGTTAGGCTGTGGGCTTTGGCAGGTTCTGTAAAATATACGCTGTGTGAGATGCATGCTCACAGTTCTTTTTATAAGTGTTAGTAGGATCTAATTTAATATTCAGGGAGTAATTTTTTAATGGAAGTCCTTAAGGTTTATCTGTAATGGTCCTATAAGTGTCATTTTGATGTTTTACAACTGAGGAATGAAGATTTGGTAAACTTTTATACTCTACTTAACTTTAAAGACATTAAAGATAGTTCTAAAAATACTACAAAATGATGATGAGACAAGCAATATCCAGTTTTTGTCAAAGTCTTTCGGGGTTACAACAAGTTGAGAGAGTACTGTAAGCATAGGTCATTCCTTTGGCAGATACTAGAGTAGCATATTTGAAAGAACAGGGCAAAGCTGCTTTTGCATCGGTCTTTGAGCAAGTTTTAGTTGAAAATATGTGATTTTAATAGATTCATTCAGCCCAGTGTATTTTCTGCATTTCACTGCCGAGTAGATAGTGGAGCATATGCTGAAATTTCACTTGTTTTATTATTAAGATTCTCATACATGGCACCCCCTACCACACCATCCTGGTCTACCTACACCAAATAAATACTAGAAAAGCCCCCTGCTACAGCGGCGCCATAGGCAGCCTCCTAGTTGGCCTATGCCTAAGGCGGGCTATGGACTACCCCTTGCAAGAGATCTACACACTGTAGCTTAACTTTTAGTATATCTTGAGTAGTGGTACAGTACCTCTAACTTTAGCAGACAACACAGCTGTCATTTTATTCTTAAACGGCACCTAGCTTTTGGTGTGCCTACTTAATGATATTGCCTGTGTGACTGTGAAATGTAAATTTTTTTATCTCTGTACAGATGCACATATTCCTGTTTGGGGACTATCTCACATCTAATTATATCATCTGAGTATGAACATAGCTCATGTTGTTAGCTTATTGTTGCCAGGGTTATTTGGCTTACCTAAATACATGATCATTGTCTTTTGTCATTTTGATACAAGTTCAAATGTTATAAATAAAACACTATTGTTTTGGTTATATTTTGTGTTTAATATTTTGTCTGTTCTTCAATTTACATTTGAGTGTTGGTGATATCCCACAATTCCACCGGAGTGGGAGGGGTTATATAATCATGGATGTAAATTTTATGCTAGTCAGCATACAGATTTTTGGCTAGTTGTACCTATTTTTCATGGGCTTTTGTCCAGATTTTTGATGTTTTCAGGTTGAGAGGTATGCCTTGAGTACTGTACACATTCATATGCAGTTTGGCAGCTTACCTTGTCCTGCTTTTCCCTGATGTGGACCCAGGTTGTCTACCTCTCTTCCACCTTCATATTTCCTTGTCATATTTTGCAGATATGTTTGCCTTTGTTGTACGTATGAATCATTGCCATGTATTAGTTTGACAAAGTGAGCACGTGCTGAATCTATGGGTATTTTACGATGAAGGACATTTGCACACAGGTTTTTTTACTAATGCCTGCAATGCATCCTTGTTCTCATTATACTTGTGTGTTCGCCACTTTACTTTGTTGACATCCATGTGTACAGTCTGCTACAGTTATTAAGCTGTAGTGTAATAAGTTTATAGGTTCATAGAAGGTTACTAGGCTAATGGCCCTAGAGCCCTTACAAGGCTAGCCATATTTATCCCAAGTTGCCCCAGTTGTAATTGGTTATGTGAGTGAAATTCACTGAGGTAAGGGTCTATGGTAGTTAATACTGAATTCCTCTGTCCAGGAGGGACATGGACACAACCTCAGGAGTGAATTTGCGGTCACCCGTCCATTGATCTAGGTTGTATTTCAAGAGGGTCAGGGAGGTGATCTGTTTCATGTGAATTGGAAACTTGTTCCAGAGAAGTGGCAGTCTCTGGGAGATGTATCTATCTCTCCAGCATAACCTGTTCATGCCAGAGGCTAGGTTAAGATCCCTGGAGTGAATGACCCTGGTGCGGTGTGATTTACGAATCTGTAGCATTTCTATCAGGGCTGGGTCAAAGACTGCCCTGTAAGCCAGGCACAGGTCACCCCTTAACCTGTAGGAAACAGAATACAGCGTCAAGGCTTTCAGTCTTTCCATGTTATACTTGTTTTGTGTACCCTGTAATTTCTTGGTGAGAAACATCTGTGGTCTCTCCAATTATTGCAGGTGTCTGGTGAGGTACATGCAAAAAGGAGCATTGTATCAATTATTGGTCTAATGAGGGCAGAGTATAATAGAATTATAACATCCTTAGACCTAGATGTGATGTCTTTACTTATAGAGGTACCACATAGAAGGATTTTCTTACTACTGTGGATATGTGGTCATCGAAGTTAAGGCTGCTATCAGCCTGAGTACCCAGATCACATACCACTTGGTCTACACTTGGGGGGGGGGGTGCTGTCTATAATGTAAATAGCAGGGATGTCAGCTTTCCCAAAGGGAATAATAATGCATTTTTTGCATTTAGATTTAATCCATGGCTTTGGCATCAGTCATTTGTCTGCGTTAACCATGTCTGCAGTACATTAACATCATTGGGGAACTCAAAGATTGCTCCCAATTTGCAATCATCAGCAAACTTGGTCAGCCACAGGCTGTGCAAGTTTGCCCGGACTTCTGAGAAATAAATTCCAAATAGTAACAGGCCCAGCACAAAATCCTTTGTTACTCCACTGGTGACTGGTCTTTTGCTAGAGGTGAAGTCACCCACTTTGACAGTATGTTCATAGGTTTATAGATTAGTACTAAGCTAACTGCCCTTGCGAGCCATTTTAAGTCTAGCCAATTATCCCTTGTGAGACTCAAACCCTGCACCTTATGTTTGTAAGGCAAACACCGTAACCATTACGCCACTGTCGGTGAGCCAGTTGGCTATCCATCTGGTAATGTTGGGGTTATTTTCCAACTGGGAGAGTTTCTCTATAATACCTGAGTGGGGGATTGTGTCAAATGTCTTGGCTAGGTCAAGATAGGTGATATTTCTCGAAGAAGTCAACCTTGTTTAGCAAGCATGGTCTACCTTTAATAAATCCAAACTCAGTTGGGTCCAGAATTTGAAGATTACCCATGTCCTTGTTAATAAAGTCCATAATGATTTTTTCCAGCAGATGAGGCTAGTCAAACGTATGGCTCTATAATTCCCAAGGCCAGTTGATGGCCCCCCCCTTTTATGCAGAGGGATTACTGTTGCTGTTCTCCATTCTGCTGGAACATAGCCAGTTCACAGTCTGTAGTTAAACAGGGATCCAAGTGGTTCTGCTAGGTCATGTTTTAAATTGTTTAAAAGACAACCTGGGATGTCGTTTAGTCCCATTGATGCTGTGTTTTTGGCCATGGTGAGTGCCAAGATGACCTGCTCTCTTGCGATAATAGGCTGAGGAATGGTGGCAGGTATACTTTAAGGGATGACTGGAGGGGACAGAAGAATGAAATTTGCTCCAAATCTGTCAGTTAGCAGATTGGCTATTACTTCCGGTTGTGTATGGGTGGTGCCATTTGTAAATACTCTTACATGTCAGCAGTGTGTGTATGTGCATTGACTTTGAGTTCATGCACGTTCCATTTAGGCAACAATAGTCATACATACACATCCACACTTGTGTTTTGCCTTTGACATGACATATATGTTTAACATATATGCATTACATTTCACATTTCTTTGGGTTGTGTACACCTAGTTGTGTATGTAGGAGACATTTTGATGCTTTTTTGCAGGACTTCTGTTTGGCATTGTGCTTGGCTGCTTGCCTTTCACATGCATGCTTGCAATTTTAATTCTGTCCTATGCTGGAGTAATCTAGCACTGTTAGACCTGCATTTGCTCATCTGTGATATTGCTTGGCTTACACCTGCACTGCTGACAGACTACTTGGATATGTGTTTATTTATCCAATTTGTACTGTGATCCTTTTTTATTACCCTACAACACATATTTACCATTGGTCATACGCATCCAGGTATGACTGCCACACAGTCTGCAACATGTCATAATATGATAGTGCAAAGGTAGATATGGTTTTCTGCATTTCACCATAACTATCATGCACCCTAACCCAGTTTGACAACTTTCCAGTGCTTGTGTTATGCAGTGGGCTGCCTGTGTAAAGTACGTGTCCTTCCTGCTTTTTTTTCCAACGATTTGTCTGTCTTTATATTGTGGTATTTGTTCTGTAGGTACACCTGCTGTGATGTCCTTCTTCTTCTCTTTCTCTATCTTTACCTTTACTTCTACCTCCCCCCAAAAAAAGTATTGCCCAGGCCCCTCTAACATTTTCTCAGATTTTCTTATTCCAACATCCCTCTTGTTTGTCCCTCTTCTTCTTCACCCATAGCCCACATTTTTTTTCTATCTACCACTTTCCTTGAGTGTCTGCATTACTTGTATTCCCACAGAAATCTCAAACCCATTGTTAACAAATTTTAGCTGTGGCAATCTGGCTTTGATTGGCATTTGCTTGTATTAAGTTTTTAATTAGACATTTTACAAATTCCATTGGAATCCATAAGTGCAAGCAGATGTATATATTAGTACATGCCTTATGGTGATATCTGTAGTTGCCTCTGACCTTACTGCAGAGATTGTTGATGATATATATTGCCAATAGCATGGAGCAAAGCATGTATATTTTGTTAGTGAATGACTTTCAGAGCTATCCATAAGTTGTCTATAATGTTTCTGGACAGATTTCTGAAAATATATATTATGAATGTCATACAGTTTACATTGGGATAATCTGAATTTTTTTAATCATAACAGAATCAGTTATATTCTCTAGCTGTCCTTAACCATACTGGACAGATCCTATTATAAATATGTCTGTATATCTATCAAGATGCTTGAATTGTGATAATCCTTCTGTAACTTGGTTAATGTACAATGCATGACAGTGATTTCTTATTAATTACAGATTACTTTCAGGTTTCTTTAGTGCTGTTGTTATTGCAATACTCTCTTGTGTGATAAGCTGTTCTGAGCTTATTGTGGTACATTTACATATTGCACCATTATCCGCAAGTTTAGTGCTTATATCAGTGTAACTCACCAAAGTCTAACATTACAGAATCCATCCCATTGGCTTATTGTTTCATGAATGGGTGTACACTGTGGTCATGAGTTGATTTTGGACAACAAAATATTTAACCAATTTCCTAACAGTGCAACTACATATTCTTGATAATTTAGTACCCCAAGTGTCTTGATTGAGGCTGTCTCCATCTGACTGAGGTTTGTTAATTTACTTTGAGCCTGTTGCTTTTACTAAGCTGCTGCCATCTTAAGTGGCTGCTGACTGCGTAGCTGAGGGAATATTATACTTAACATGTGACTTCACTGTACAGGTATTTCATTAGTACTTGCTGACTACAGACTTGAAGGAGTATTGCACTTAACATGTGACTTCACTGTGCAAGCATTTCATTAGTGCTTGCTGACTGCAGACTTGGAGTATTGCACTTAACATGTGACTTCATTGTACAGTCATTTCATTAGTGCTTGCTGAGTGTGGAGTTGAGGGAGTATTGTACTTATCACGTGACTTCACTGTACAGACGTTTCATTAGTGCTTGCCGACTATGGAGTTGAAGGAGTACTGTACTTAACATGTGACTTTACTGCACAGGCATTTCATTAGTGCTTGCTGACTGTGGAGTTGAAGGAATATTGTACTTAACATATGACCTCCCTGTACAGGCGTTTCACTAAATCTTTTTAAAGGCACTTCCTGATATGCTTCTACACCTGTATGGTAATGAGATGCAAGTGTTCAGTGCAAACCGTAGGAATGCTGGCTGTAACTATTTACTAACATGTCTGCTTGGTGGTGTTGTACTTAGATTAATATAAGTTTTATTGTGAGGTTGAGGTATTCAGATTAGACGACCAAGGAACATAACAGTTCAGTTGTGGTAGCTGCACTGGTAACTTATTTGGATATGGTTGGGATACACATTTGTGTTCCCTTGGGCTGAGCAGTCTGATGAAATAGCATTCATTTTGAAGTAGTGTTAATGTTTATTAGGTATCCTAATGAACAGATTAGCAGGCTGTAAGCTAGATGGGACAGAAAGATATTTTAATACATAACACTGATTCTTGGAGTAGAAGTCTTGAATACCCCTGTAAGGCTTTCACTTTTTGATTCACTTTTGTTACTATTGTGTTTGTTTGAGAGGTGAAGTAAAGTGATTTTAAGGCTGTAACCATAGCTGTAGGTATTTGAACTAGGCAGCATGTTCTGTGTTGCAGCCATTGTGGTCTTGGAGTTGAAGTGTTTTGTAAACATTCAGTTTGTTTCTTCATACTGATGTATACTTTTTTTTTTGGCACCATGTCAGGATATCAGATGCCTGACCTAACTCTCTACTTACCATCTCAGCAAGAATAGTGTGTTTACCTTTCTGCAGTTCATCACAACTCTTCTTGTTTGTTTCTCACCATATTGTTTCAGGATCAAATTAGTAAGAGTTATTTACACTGCAGTTTTTGTTTCTTTACTTAATTATTTACTTACTTTGTTTGTTGGTAGGCTGGCTGAGCTGGAGGACTGGTCCAAGCACTGTTTTCAACCATGACTTGAACCACTTTTTTATACAAAGAATAGCACCTAAGATTTAAATTATTACTGTAGTAACTGCGAGCATTAGTTTTCTTTAGATTAAAGCTGGTATTCATAGTCCTGTATTTGGCAAATGTGTTGCGGTTATTTTCAAGTAGCGCTCTTAGATGTATATGTAAATAAATTCAGTGGATGTTATTTGCATTGAAGCTATTTTTAAAGGCATGCCCATTTAATGCAAAAGTAAATAGGTTCATAGGTTCATAGGTAGTTACTAGGCTATCTGCTCGAAGGCATTTATAAGCCTAGCTGGAATTGTGTTGGCTTTCGCCGCCCCCTTAGATTAGTTCCCTGTGCCTCTGTCCAGCAGAGCCATTGAAGTGATCCCCGGGGTAAACTTTCTATTTCCCATCCACTCGTCGAGGTTTCTCTTGAAGAGTGTTAGCGAGGAGCTCTGCTTAATGTAGATTGGAATCTTGTTCCAGAGCATGGGAAGTCTCTGGGACAGAAATCTATCCCTCCAGCACATCCTATTTATTGTTGTGGTGAGGTTTAGATTCCTAGAGTCTGTGGCTCGAGGGAATATGGTTTTCTTTAGGCGGAGTATGTCCATCAATTCTGGGTTGGACATGGCCTTGTATGTCAGGCATAGATCACCTCTGAGTAGGCGATATGCAACCAAGTACAGCTGGAGTTTCTTCAGTCGAGCTGCATAGAGCATCTGTTTGAGGCTAGTGATCCTCTTGATGAGGTACTTCTGTGGTCTTTCCAGCTGTTGCAGGTGTCTTGTAAGGTACATCCCAAATGGGGCATTGTACTTTATGATGGGTCTGGTGAGTGATGTGTAGAGGGGCAGAATGACCTCTTTTGATCTGGATGCAAACCCTTTTGTGATTAGGTGGGCCACATAGAAGGATTTTCTAACCACTTTGGCAATGTGATTATCAAAGGAAAGGTTACTATCTAGTTGGGTCCCCTGATCCCTTATTACGTCTTCCATATTTAAAAGTCAACATTAGGAACTTGTGAATTTATATGCAAAACCCTGAAGCTGTGTATTGCTTCATTTCATATATGTTCAAGTATACCAGCTGAGCATCGCTAAGTGCAGTTGTGCTTGAAATGAATAAAGCAAGAGGTGGACTGTGCAGCATATATAATCAAATGTTTTTAAAAACAAAGGGAATTATAATGTTTATATAGGGGTATCCGTATGTGGACACCCTAATGGTTTTATTAAAGAATAGAAAGGGGGAGCTAGGAAAGACTGGAAAAGTGGCGACAAACAAAGAGGGGAACACAGAAGGAAAGCATCAAGAGGGTTTGTGCTGGCAGAGGTAGAAGAGCAGAGGCACTATGTTTTTGTCAGGGGATAGACCCCTTATTTTTTCTTTTTTTTATATGAGAGGTTAGTGTTGGTGGGAAGTAGGTAATAATTTAATAGACAAAAGATAAGGGAAGAAGGACTGAAGAAGAGATGTTGCAGGAGCCCCAGTTCACAGAGCCTGAAACACTTTCACTGCCAGATGGTGGTGCAGTGGAGGACTCTAATGCTGAATGGGGTAGGGGACTGTGTTGGTGCCGTGGTCAGCCTCAGCCAGGAGAGCTTATCTTCAGCAGGCTGAAGAGAGGCTTCAACAGGCTGACTCTGTCTGTCCACTACCTATGTCCTCAGCCAAGTTCCAAAGCCTGGCTGTAATGTGGTGGGGTGTCTGTTGGACTAATGCCACTGCCCTGACCCTGCAAAGACGTCCCCAGACTGGCAGAGAGAGTGAGCACTCCTTAGCATGAGAGGTACATGTCTGGGCTGCTCCTGAGGGATTTGAATCAGTAAAAAAGTAAAATAAAAGGGAGAGAAACAAAATAAGAAAGGAGAAAGGCACTTAAAATAAAAACAGAGAAAGAGGGGGGGGGGGGAGAGAAAATATACAATAAATCCATGTTACATACCATTTCATTTCTTAAAACAGTTTTACATGATAAGTAAATCAAACAAATACTGGAGAAGCAAAAAACAAACCAAAATGAAAACAAAAATGCAGAAAGGTAGCAGTCTGGCGATACAAATCCACAAAATGTGAAGAGGTTTGAACGCAAAATGAGTTTAATAAAGTAGCGTTTTCGCTACTTGAAAAATCCGCAGCTTCTTCAGAAAAACTTAAAAACAAGCAGTGAAACTTTTTTTAAAAAGGTTTAGAGGAAGTGTTAAAATTACATCACTTCCTGTTGAGAACCTCATGACAACACGCTCATACTAAAAAATACTAAAAGCGCTCCAAAACATTAAACGGGCGCAAAGTTAATTAAATAAAATACCATTTTCGCTGCTTAGAAAAATCTGCAGCTTCTTCACAAAAAACTCAGTTAAAACAAAAAACCAAAACTTTTTTTAAAAGTTTTAGAGGAAGTGTGAGAAGTACATCACTTCCTGTTGAAATCCTAATGGCAACACGCTCATACAAAAACATTACTAGATGAGCTCCAAGGATTAAAATGTGTAAGAAATGGCTAAATATTATAAAACAATACTAAATAAAATGGCAAGATTAAAGCAAAAGATAGAGAGAAATAAAAAGTAAAAAAGAAAAAAAGATGTAAAAAGATGTAAAGAGATGAAAAAATGAAAGAATGAAAGAAAAAAAGGGGTGGAAATACAGGAGGGAGAGGGAGGAGGGAGGGAGGGTGGGGTGGGGTGGGTGGGGGTAGAGAGGGAGGAAGAGGGAAAGGGGGAGGGGGGGTAGGGGTTGGTAAAGGGGTGGGGGTGTATGGGGGTGGGTGTGAAGGGGAGGGGGGAAGGGGAAGAAAAGGAGGGAAAGAGGAGGGGAGGGTGGGGAAGAGGGAAGGGGAAAGGGGGAGAGGGGGGGTGGGGAGGGAATGGGGAGGATTTGGGGGGGAAGAGGGGGAAGGGAGAGCAGGAGGAAGGGGAAACGAAGGAATCAGTAAATTTATCTAGTGTAACTCCTCATTTTTAGAACTGCTGAGATATTGCAGTTCTCATTCAACCCTGGATTATTAAATGCATTGAATGTTATTTGCCATTGAAGTTCTTTTAATTCTAATAGACATGGGGTAGGGCCTCCCCTAATATTATTGGGTAAATGATCAATGCCCATAAAGGAAAATTTATGGCCAGGGTTGCTTTCTGTATGTTTGGCCAATGCATTATCTAGTTTATGATTCTTCATAGCATAAATGTGCTGGTAGATACGCTGCTTCAATTTCCTGTCAGTCTTGCCAATGTAGAATGCAGAACAGCATTCACATTGGGCTAGATACACGACAGACTGGGTGTCGCAGTTAATTCTATGTTTGATAAAATATTTCCTCCTGTTGACTTGAAACGAGCTTCCAGCTTTGATCACATTACAATAATTGCAAGCCCCACAAGTAAAGCATCACTTGTTCCTAGTGAAATCCATGTTCGAGGGGTTGCTTTGTAACAGCTCCTTGAGGTTTTTACCTCTTCTGAAAACAAACTTTGGAACTGCGCCCAATTTTTCAGATAGATATAGATTGATATTGATACTGACTTTTTGAGATACAAGTTCGACTACAATCGCATATTTAACAGCATTGATGGTTTAATGACTAAATTAAAACAAAATAAAATTAAGAAATTAACTAGGGACAGAACAGCATACCAGCAGCGTAAAGCCTATCCCAAACTACAACAACTACCAGCCCGAGAATTTAACACCGGGTCAGAAACACTGATCGACAGTGAGGACAGTAATGACAGCAATGGAGATGGAAACGTGGGTAATCATGCAGAAACTGGGACACTTTATCAAAGTGAACCATGCAGAAGTAATAGAATTAAAGGAAACAACAACAGAAATAGAAACAAAAACAATGGTAACGACAGAGCAGACTTTCAAAGGAACAATAACACTAATTTGGATAACGGTGACAACCGTTTTTTAGGACCTCTTCCAGCTCGGACCTACCAGACCAGGAACAGGTCACGCAACAACTGAGTGACACATCAAACTCTGACTTGATAGGAATAGAAGACCTACCTACTGAACATGAAATTGGCCCACTAATTCTCACTAATCTCAAGGGGGATTTTAAAATTTATAACTTCTCCCAAATTGACTTACAACCAGAGATTATTGAATTATTGGCTAGAGGGAACACCTTTGTCCCAAGTACGCCTTTTAATTTAACTCAAACCATCATCGACCTGAAATGTTTTGTGAGAAAATTGAACCTGAATCTGCTTTTTAATAACAACGACCATGTTAATTCTTCTACTTTAAAACTTTCGAGCATCTTCAATCCACCGTTACATGCAGGGCTACACACCTTTGAATCTATCTGTGAAATTGACTTGAGGCACTTGAGGAGCCTAGGTGGATCCCTCAGTCACTCCCACAGATCAAATGTTTCCAAGGACCAGAGAATGTCCCTCTCCGATTTGAAAACCTTATCTATCTGCTTAATTAAGCCTGATAAGGGAGGAGACCTAGTAGTTTTTGAAAACAACATGTATATAGAGAAGATGCTCATTGTTTTAGACTCGCCTGCATACTCCGTTTCCTCTCTCAATGAAATGAACTTGGCATATAAAAGGATGAGAGGTTATTTGAGAGATCTCTTCCTCTCATCAATCATTGATTTGGACCTTTATAGTTACTTAGACATCACCTTCCCCAAAGTGCCAGTCATGTTCGGAATTCCGAAAATACACAAAAACCTTGCAAATCCTCCCATGAGGGCCTTGGTGGACGGTAGGCTGTCTATGACATATCCATCAGCCAAGTTAATTGATGAAATACTGTCAAAATACATCAAAGAAATTCCTACTATCTGCAAAGATTCTTGGTCTTTTTTAAGTAACATCAACAGTATGATTTTTGACAATTCCAACAACTTTTTAACCATCGACGTTGTGGATCTATATACTTCAATTCCACATCAAGAAGCTGTAGAATGGTTAGAGCTGAAATTACTCGAACTGAGGGCTACTTCTAATGAAATTAGAATTGTCACCGAGTTATTGGACCTTGTTTTAAGTTCCAATTTCTTCATGTTTAACAACCAGATCTACCTTCAAAAACAAGGGGTGGCAATGGGATCTCCTTGTGGGGCTAGCGTGGCTAATTTGTTTATGTTTTATTGGGAAAGTAAATTTATCTTTTCTGACTCTACATTCAAGAAACAGATACGATTATATACACGCTATTTAGATGACATCTTCATCCTCTTCGATGGTGACTCCCACGAGGCTACCACCCTTGTTGAGCACATGAATCAAACAACTCCATTTTTGAAATTTACTTATCATTTTTCTACCGAAGTTATTGACTACCTTGATGTGGAAATTAAAAAAGATCAAATAGGAAAAAGATACTTGTCCTCAGTTTTTCGGAAAGCGACCTACTGTAATTCAATGCTCCACTTCACCAGCCTGCACCCTTATAAGCAAAAACGTGGAATAGTAAAAGGCCAGCTGGTACGGGCTGCACGGATGTGTAACACATCCGAATCATTTCAAAAAGAGGTTCAATTTCTCAAGAACCAATTTTCCAGCAGAGGATATCCTGAGTTACTTCTGGATGATATTATCCTTGAGATTGAAAGTAAGAGAGCAACAGGTTATTTTAAACCCCTACTAGACGAATCCAAGACTAACTTGGCCAACAATGCATCTGGAATTTCGAGTGTAATTTCTTCTACCTCTCCTACCGATGTAGATTGTTCTGCTTCTACTACTGTCACCTTCCAAGACAAAAGTAACTTTACTACCAGTTTCATAACTACTTTCAATAATGACTCCAAGAAAGTTACTGACATTATTTGGAAAAATTGGTATTTTATAAGCAGCGATCTATATCTATCTGAAAAATTGGGCGCAGTTCCAAAGTTTGTTTTCAGAAGAGGTAAAAACCTCAAGGAGCTGTTACAAAGCAACCCCTCGAACATGGATTTCACTAGGAACAAGGGATGCTTTACTTGTGGGGCTTGCAATTATTGTAATGTGATCAAAGCTGGAAGCTCGTTTCAAGTCAACAGGAGGAAATATTTTATCAAACATAGAATTAACTGACACCTGGTCTGTCGTATCTAGCCCAATGTGAATGCTGTTCTGCATTCTACATTGGCAAGACTGACAGGAAATTGAAGCAGCGTATCTACCAGCACATTTATGCTATGAAGAATCATAAACTGGATAATGCATTGGCCAAACATACAGAAAGCAACCCTGGCCATAAATTTTCCTTTATGGGCATTGACCATTTACCCAATAATATTAGGGGAGGCCCTACCCCATGTCTATTAGAATTAAAAGAACTTCAATGGCAAATAACATTCAATGCATTTAATAATCCAGGGTTGAATGAGAACTGCAATATCTCAGCAGTTCTAAAAATGAGGAGTTACACTAGATAAATTTACTGATTCCTTCGTTTCCCCTTCCTCCTGCTCTCCCTTCCCCCTCTTCCCCCCAAATCCTCCCCATTCCCTCCCCACCCCCCCTTCTCCCCCTTTTTCCCCTTCCCTCTTCCCCACCCTCCCTCCTCTTTCCCTCCTTTTCTTCCCCTTCCCCTCCCCTTCACATCCACCCCTATACACCCCCTCTACCAACCCCCTACCCCCACCCCTTCCCCTTCCCCCTCTTCCTCCCTCTCAACCCCACCCCACCCCTCCCTCCCTCCTCCCCTCTCCCCCCCTTCCTCTCCCCCTCCTGTATTTCCACACCCTTTTTTTCTTTCATTCTTTCATTTTTTCATCTCTTTACATCTTTTTACATCTTTTTTCTTTTTTACTTTTTATTTCTCTCTATCTTTTGCTTTAATCTTGCCATTTTATTTAGTATTGTTTTATAATATTTAGCCATTTCTTACACATTTTAATCCTTGGAGCTCATCTAGTAATGTTTTTGTATGAGCGTGTTGCCATCAGGATTTCAACAGGAAGTGATGTACTTCTCACAATTCCTCTAAACTTTTAAAAAAAGTTTTGTTTTTTTGTTTTAACTGAGTTTTTTGTGAAGAAGCTGCAGATTTTTCTAAGCAGCGAAAATGGCATTTTATTTAATTAACTTTGCACCCGTTTAATGTTTTGGAGCGCTTTTAGTATTTTTTAGTATGAGCGTGTTGTCATGAGGTTCTCAACAGGAAGTGATGTGATTTTAACACTTCCTCTAAACCTTTTTAAAAAAAGTTTCACTGCTTGTTTTTAAGTTTTTCTGAAGAAGCTGCGGATTTTTCAAGCAGCGAAAACGCTACTTTATTAAACTAATTTTGCGTTCAAACCTCTTCACATTTTGTGGATTTGTATCGCCAGACTGCTACCTTTCTGCATTTTTGTTTTCATTATGATAAGTAAATCATATTGATGTAAAACTTGTGTACAGGAAGTGGTTATACATGCAATGGGAATACTCATTTGAGAAGTTCTTGTGTACTTGGGAAGAATGATATAAGCAGTGCTTATACATACTTCTGATGAATTAATATGTGAATTGCTTGTGAGGACTTGGAAAGGGAGTGTGTTCCCTTCTATTTCTGGGCATGTTTCTTTGTCTGATATTCAATACAGTACTAAAACATCCTTTCTAAATATTGAAAATAATCAGTTAAATTCAACATAATGCCATTATAATGCCATTTATTTTGGCATATTTGTTACATTTGCATGAAGTGTAATGGTTTCACTGCAACAGAAGCATAGCTGGCTGAATCAGCACCCTGTGTAGGTATCATGAGCCAACGCCCTTACCAGAGTATTGGAAAAAAAGCCCTTCATTATAATTAGATTACATTGTAGTGATCGACCTAATAGAGTAAGTTCTTTCCAATGAAGTGCAAAAAATGTCATTCCTTCTACTGGCAACAAGCAGCTGATACAGGTTAGATCACAATTGGAGCACTACAGTGCTCAGATTTGGCCACAAATGCAATACCAGCCTTTAAACGCAGGTATTCCATTATAAAAAGATTGAGATTGGCTCATTGTGTCCCCCAGCACTTTGCACCTGAGAAAGCTGTCCCTCTCTGCCCTAGCTACGATACTACACTGCAGTTCTTTCATCTACAATGCTGTAAAAGTATTTCCTTATAGCCATTAAAGAAAATGTTTTTAGAGTACAACAGTTATACACTGACATATTTCTCACTCTTATTTACACTAACATAACAATTTCACTTTGTTTAAGCTAAGTGATGTAAACTTTATTATATGGGACTTTACTCATATTTACCAGCAGATTCAACAAGTCTGGTTACTCTTCTTTCCTACCAACTATTTGGCCTTATTTCTTCCTCAGCTGTAAATAGAAGACATAAGAGATTTTTGTACACCTTATTTCAAATTGTTTTATATACATGCAGTACGTGCTAACTTTTTTTTTTACATACGCAAACCCGTATACATTTTTATAATAGTATGCCAATATTCCATATCATGCAAAAGACAACTGTATGCAATGTGGATGGAATGTTGTTTTCAAAATATTATGGTGTGCATGTAATACTGTGTTCAGGTATAACTTGTTTACAAACAGAGAAAACAGAGAAATGTAGCAATTCATGAGAAGTTGCATTTCTTTTGCTGCACAAATGCATCTGATTTGATAGGTAATGTAGAAGTAAAACAAGTAATCATTTCTCAGTAAAGTTTGTCCTGCTCTTTCACTTGGCACAGCAACCCCCACCCCCTCCTCCAACCTCCACTCTGACTAAGGCGTGGTGTCTGACCAAGACTTCAGCCATGTATGTGCAGTTACAGTACTTTTGAAAAAATACTCCCCAGGATTTAATAAAGTCTGTGTAGGCACCATGTAGAGCCTACATGGACTGTTACCATGTCCGTGTACATGGTGCCCCCTTGGCAACATGCCATGCATATTAATTATGCAGCATTGTTGAGGTAGAGCCATGGAACAAGGTTATTGAATCAGTGTAGAGAGTGTGGTGTTAACTGTGTCCAGAGATGAGTAATGCACTGCCTGCACTGTCCAACCACATTATATCAATGTAAATTAATATTTTTTTTATATTTTTTTATAAAAGCAGATTTGTATGCTGTGGTGTGAAGCACAGCAAGTGACATGTGCCAGACATCCTAAAAATAGACACCGGATGTATTTAAGTATCTATGAAAAGGTCATGTATAGGTATAGCTGAGTGGGTTTGCACAGCATGGTGCAGTGCTCAGCAGTGCTTAAAGGTAGCTCATAGGTATATGTAAATGTATAGCAACATTCCACATATCCAAGTAGCCAAATGGGTGGGTTATGGTCTTATGTGCAGTAGGTACAGAGTTTGAATACCTGGAAGGAATATTAAGCATTTATTTTCCAAATACAAATTATGCTAATTATTTTTAAATCCTGATCTACTGTGCTCTGCTAAGATCTGCTAAGATGTGCTAAGCCTTGCTAAGCACTGCTCAAACAAGATACATTTTAGCACTGCTTGGCACCACTTGGCTGTGCTTAGATGGTTTGTGCACTGCTAAGCACTGCTAAGCATTGCCAGTTTAAGCACTGCTCAGTTGAGCTGTGCTAGTTTGCTCAGTTATAAATGACGCTCCACATTTTTAAATATTGCCCAATGGTATGTAAGGGAAAACAGGCTATATTAAGCTCACTAGGCAGGAGTACAGCATATTATGTCGGAGTTTTAACTGTGCAGTGACTATGGCTGGTGTTGGAGAGAGTGCATACTTCTTTGCACAATGGTGGGACATTCAGGAGTCCAGGGTCATGGTTGGACTTCTGGTGAAAAACCATGATGACCATCTGCTGCAGGGTGGGTTCTAGGGCTCAGAGTGCAAGGCAGAGGCCTGGGACCAGCTGGCAAATCAGCACATCAGTGAGACAGATATCCCCCACATAGGTGAGCAGGTCTGTCACCACTATGACAACCTGAAGTGTTGAAAGTGGGATCTCTTGGCCACCAGGGTCCAAGATGCTGAGGCAAGGAATGCCCCACAAAATTGTAAGTACTGTTACCATTGTTTCACCAATACCTAATCTGAATGTCTGATAGACAGGTATGCATAATGGTGTGCTTTTCTCCCTATAGCTGCAGAGGAGAGAGGTAGCAAGGTTGAGGCACATGCTGGGCACTTGGCCAAGTTATGCCATGAGTGTGGTGAATACAGATGTATTTTGCAATGTATAGTCATATAAGCAGGAAAGAGTAAAGCATTAACTGCCATTAGGTATATACAGTAAATATTGTATTGCAATGAATGTAGACATAGACCTGTATTACAATAAGTGACTACTGCCAACTGTAGTGCAATACGCAGGGAAGAGTAAAGCATTAACTTTGATAAAGTAAATGAAATAAAGTTTCTACTACAATAACTGTGGAATTACAGCTGTATTGCAACACCTGCATTACAACAACAGCTGTGCAATAAAAACATGAAACTATACCAGTAACTGCATGAAGGTACCTCTAATAAAGCTGTGTTGTGCAATATGCATGGAATTTGGGCTGTTTTGCATGAAGTCGAGTATGACAACTGTCCTACAATAAAAACACAAAAAATTACATTAAACTTTATTTTGGGGCATTTGTTTTATTATTGTTATGTATTATAATGGTTGCATATTAACATATTTAGTTGAATTACCTATGTTGTTGGCCTTATGCCATAACTGTTATTGGCATGCTGTTAATATACTGACTGTTATGTTATTTATTGTTATGTTCCATATAATATGCATTGAAATGTGATTGAGTTACTTTCAATGTTCTGGCATGCTGTTATTACTAACAAATGGTTTTGTTCATAATTAACATATACACATTGCTATACCTCTATCACCACAGCATGACAAGGTAGGCCAGTTCCTGCTGAACTGCCTACCCTACCTCAGATGGCCGTGGCACCAGGTACCAGCATGTCTGGGACCCAGGCCAGTGGTGACCCCTCTGCTGGCCCAGCACCACCTTTGGGTAGAACCACCTCAGGAGACAGGGCTCATCTCCCTGGGAGTGGTGGAGGAGGGGCAGTAGTCAGCAAAGATCAGCTACTGGCCATGCTGTGCACGATTGTTTGTAGGAGCTATGAATGATACCTACTCCAGATTGAGGGCAGACGTGACAACCTGGTGGGTGCTGCTGGCCCTGGTGCCCAGCCTCCACCACAGCCACCTTCAGAGCAGTGAAGGAGCAGTGTTAACTAACCGTAGGTAGGGATGTCAGTCACCCTACCTATGGGCAGTGAAGGAGCAGTGTTAACTGCCCATAGGTAGGGATGTCAGTCACCCTGCTGTCATCTGGAGGCACATGCTTCTCAGATTCCACAACACCCTCTCCGTCCAAGATATTTACCCCTCATGTGTCACACACTTCCACTGTCTGCTCTCTTGTCTGTTTTTCCTGCTTGCAATTGCATCCTCTCCTACCCAACTTACCTTCCTACATGTACCTACATCCCTTCCCCAACATTCCACTCTCTCCTGATTAAAAAAAAAATGGGCACCTGTCCCACAAAAAAAATCGCCCCATACATAGCTCTCCATTTCGCACACATGTCCACTGGACACAAATAATTTGGTCCAATTGGCTTGACAACACATTTATGTTGTCCTCACTCCTCTCTCTGGGGTTTGAGAGTCCAAATTCATCCAAAAAATCTGTCAAACTGCACAGCTGTTGCTGTAGCCTGTCATGCTTTAATATGCCTTAATGATCTTATGTGTTTCTCACAGTGTTAGGCACATGTACAAAATAAACACCCTTGCCAAGTCTCAAACCCAGGCCCCTGTCAACTACAGTCTACTGCACTAAACCACTAGGCCACAGGGATCTAGATTAAAGCAGCTGTTTCCAGCAATACATACTGATTGCCGCTGACAGACTGAAAGCAACCTAATATGAAAAATGGGAGTGTACCTGGGACTCTGATGTAAAAATACACCAGTAGACAGCCACATAACTAATAATGGCAGTACGTGAGGCCTGGAATAGCAGGTAAATGTTCCCTTTTACCTGCAACATCCTTAAACACACCTGCTAATGCATCCATGGCACAGAACATATATTCAACTGGGACTCTGCTGCAGGACAACTGCCTTTGACAGCAATGCACATACTGATGGATGCAGACGTATGTCACAGCCTGTATGTCTGCACATATATCTGGCAACTACATCTATTCCAGCAATGACTTAGCTCAGTCTATTAAATGCCCTGCATACAGAGCATTTTTCCATATACAGTCCTGGGTTTGAACCCAGTGTGCTGCATGTCAATTACATTGTTGTGAAGGCAGAAAGTTAATGACTGAGTCTTTCACTTTTAATCCCCATAAGTTACTGATACTGAATTATCTGCTGCCCAATTTTAAAAGTCAAAGGCCTGCAGGTAAGGACACACTGCACTTATTCGTATAGCCTAACTATATGTCGTCTACCACTCTGTTATTGGCACTTTTGCATAACAGATATACCTTAAGCACATGCCTCAGTTGTCCTGTAAAGGTTGCCCCTACCCTGGCTCTGCAGTAATGACAGGGCTGCCACTGCTGCTACAGTTACACATACAGATTGATGACTTTTAAAGTTTTTACACTCCCCCATATGTCTTAGGCTGCAGCAGCAGCTACAGCCTGGAGCATACACAGCTGTATGTTAAGCTAGCTGCTACAGACTTACCATACCTCACAACCCCCTAGAACAATGGAACCAGACAAAACCATACATAAGGGGGGCAAAGTTTCAGTGATAGGGACATGTTTAACAGGTTGCCCCTACAAAGATAGTGAACTGATAGAATAGAAGCTACCACATTAGCATGCATACTCTGGTGGGTATGAAGTGTGACACTCACATGTCTTTCTCTCTTTACTGACCTCAACCCACAATGTTTAACAATGAATCAGCAGATGATCACAATGTCATGGTACACTGGCCAAACATATCAGACATAACCGTGGACATCCCTCACAAATCACAACAGTGGACAGTATTTTTACCTATCCTCTGTGATGCTGTAGTCTCCACACTTCTCTAATATCCATCTCAAAGACTAAGAAAGGGGCCTAGCCCTACATGAAGGCCTTAAATATTGCACTGCAGTGCCATGTCATTGGCTAATGAAAGTGCAACTCAGCTTGTTTTGGGTGCAATTAGCAAGCCTGAGACACAGATTGGTGCACAGGCAATTACCTGGTAAAAAGCATTATCTACAAAAGGCAAGAAACTGCCTATGAGGAACAGGTCTGTATGTTGATTTGCTCACACAGACAATGGATTTGCAAGCTATTTGCGGAGGACCACTTCAAAAAAGGATTACCTCACTGTACCAGGTATGTAATAGATGGCCCCATATAATGGGATGCAGATGGGAGGATGGAGGTATGGGGAATAGGGAGTACAACAGTAGGACAGTAATACAACTATGGTATTGACATGTTGGTGATACTCTGCTGTCCAACAGCTGCAGGCATGCCTCTCAACTGTCCCTGCTTTGAGTCAAATCCCAGCTCTGCCCCTGTTATACCCTCCTGTAACAGTCAGCTGTTGTAGGAAAACTACTGGAATCTGTGTTTGACATAGTGACATTTAGTGAGGGTGTACACTCCTGCAACATCAAATGATGTAATGTAATTCACATCCTCTCAGTCTGTCAGTGTCACACATAAATAGTTCTGAAATTGTAAAGGTGTCCCTAATTGTCCCTGATGCACTCTGGCTAGGTTACTGTTTATTTGACAGTCATCCCTCGTTGGTTGAGAGCTATTTCTAGCATACCTATCAACCCCTTAAAGCAGGGATTCAGGTCATAGCCATAATTAATGGGGGAACACAGGCCCAACAGATATTACTGTAGCATAAGTATTTTCTGAGGGGTCTGGCATGTGACAGCCAGATTCTCTATTATCTCACAACTACCATCAATGAATGGCCAACCATTTGTCAGACATCAACATGTTTGTGCCAAAAGGACCATATTTATGAGACACACATTCACATTCCACAAACATCTGTGTAGTGGGGAGGTATGCTGCCTACAGGGAACATATACTAGAGCAGGTTTGCATTGCTATCTGTCATTGTGGCACACTGGTATTGCTGAACTGTCCCCATATAGTTGTTGTAATATCACACAGCTATTTTTCTGACTGTGGCTGTATGACATTAGCGGGACCTTGCCTGTAGGGGACACAACACAGTAGACTGCCATGATGGGTGTAGAGACATACAGCAGAATCTGTCATGCCACACAGAGACATACCCAGTGTTGTTACTATCTTGGTGATAGTCACACATGTAGTGTGTTGATAGACTGTGGGGTATGATGTGTGAGGGATTGTTAGATAGTGCAGGCTGTACTGGTTGTGCAGAGTCTGTACATAGTGGATGTCCATGTATCTGGTCCTGTAATGTGTTTCCCTCTTGTTGTCTTTTAGGAATGATGTATCACAGGAGGCATGCACCATTCACAGCTGCAGAGAATGCCGTTATCCTGGATGGCCTCAGACTGTATCATCACATTCTGCTATCTAGGGGTCACCAAAATAGTGACCAGCATGCTGCATTGTGGGGTGACCTTGTCAGTGTGGTTAACCAAACTGGCCAACAGGACAGGACCTATGAGTAGGTCTGACATCAGACCACAGATATGGTCAATGCTGCATGTCAAAGGGCAGATGCTGTGGCCAGGGATCGTGCTGCCACTGGTGGAGGACCTGCAACAGAGCAACCACTCTCAGCAACAGAGAAATTCCTGGCAAAGTTAGAATCAACCACCAGCTCCCAGGAATCCATCACCCCATACATCCTGGAGGTGGGTGCCACAGTGTCCACATTAGAGGAGCGTCCAGGTAAGCTTACTTTGTTCACCAGTATAATACTGCATCAGTCATTGTAGCAGGCATTGTCTGCATACCAGTACATGGGTGTTAGGTCTATCAGCATTGGGGGGTGTTTTAATGCACAGGTGTGCACAAATATTCAGAATGTCAGCAATGTAGGCAGCATCACATTAGCTACTGTACATGTGGATATGCACACATATTACCTTCTAACAATGCAACATTTGGTATTGCTAACAATTCCTCTTCCTCACCTTTTCATAGATCCATCAGGTGTGGCCAGAGTCTGTGGTCCTGTACCTGGTAAGTGCAATACTGTTGTTTTATGGATTATATTTACCCTAAGAATGTTAAGGACTGCCATTTTGCAGAAGACACAACTGTTATCCTTTGCCAGAGTAGAATAGTTGTATGTTCCATTGCGGAGCAGTTAACTACAGTGCATACAATGGATAATCACAGCTGTGTATTTGTACAAACATTAACATGTTTGCACTTATAGTCATGAACAAGTATGCAGCCTGCTATACAGGAAGCAATTAATCCAATATGCCTATTCACACACTATAGGGAGATGGTACATACCTGAAGCAGTGATACTACAGCATTATTCTCAGGATAGGTGTACTGGGTATTATGTGTAGTTTTAGCACATACACTGTCATATTGGTTACCTCACAGGTATATTGTACTGGCAGCATTTACTGTATGAAGTGCATGTTAGAAATGGCCTGTCTTGTCTATGTTGTGTGTTTATGTGTTGTGAATGACAGTGATGAGGAGATGTGGGACAGGTAATACAATTGTGGCTTCTTATCTGTATGAGTCTGTGTGGTTTACCATACATAATAGTGCAGGTAATAAAGTACTGATTTTGTCTGTCCCCCTCACATCCTGATGTCAGAGTCCCATCGGACTCTGATGATGATGATGGCCATAGTAAGGCACAGGTGGGGTTGTCAGTGGCTGAATCTCTTCCAGAGGTTGACATCCCTCTTCCACCCCATTGCCCTGCACACAGTCAGTATGCTCACACATACCCATCCCCCCTAGGCCACAGATATTGGACAGTCAGACAGCAGTGACATTGAACAGGACAGTGTGACAGCTACGGCTTCAGTGAGTGTAGGCAATGACCATAGCCAGACAGCTGGCAAGGTCCCACTCAGGCAGATTGACTGGGATGCTCAAAGGAGGACTGCTGCCCATCCACCTCCTGTCATAGGTGTTTCATCACAGGTCACTTGCCACATGTTTCGGGTTGTCATGGAGGCACAGGTACATACCTAATGCAACACCAGACAGATGCTCAGGGTTATGGATGCAGCACAGTCTGACATCCATGACTGTCTTCACTGCATTGGTGACACCATGGACAGTTTCACTGATGTAGTGGACAGATGGGCGGGCTGAGACAGTATCTGTCTTTGCCCACACATCTGTTCTGGAGCATCTGGTTGGAGTAGGGCATCAGTCACGTGGATGTAGGTCAGCAACACTATCTGCTGAGAGTCCATGTGGCCATGCAGAGTCACGCTCCCGTAGTGGCAGTACCTCCAGTGCTACAGAGGGAGGTGTGCTGTCCACATCATGATGTGGCAGGCCATGGACATGTGGTTCTGGATGGTCCCATGGGAGACACAGGCCCAGCAGACAGCACCATCAGCTACTAGCACTGCATCTGACCTTGGGCATGGTGGTGCCAGTGCCATGCCTAACAGAGCATGTTCCTGTGTTCATGGCTGGAGATGGTGAACTGTCCACTCTGCCATGTACAATCCACAACTGTATAACATACACATGTGTAGGGCTAACACTAGGCTTGACTGTGTACATGCACACCCTCAAACATCGCTGTCACATGCACGTCACCAACAGACACACATGGCACCTCTCCATGGCCCATCTAACTGAAACATCTTCCTGAATCACACACATGTTGTCAACTGTATGGCACCCCCACATCACACCCTGTGCATGTGATGATACCTTTGCCACATCCCTGCTGTCTGTGCCATTGATGCAGGGGATTTCAAATATGTGTCTGATACACAGGGTGACTACATTACTTTCAATGAACTTGTGTAGTGCAGTATTGTTATGTCATGGCAGGTGTTGTGGGCCATGGCAGGTACTGTGTGCTGGCATGTGTCATGACTACACAGCAAACCTTTTGTGTATCTTAGTTGCTTGATGTTAGACTGGCGGTAGTGTGACAGAATGACAAGTGTATCATGGACCTGTCTATTTTACTGTTCCAGAGGTTTGAGTAGTTATTCTATGGACACATGGCAGCAGTAAAGTGGCACAGAATGGCATGGCAGTACAGCAGAAATATGATGTCAGCAAAGTACGGCAATAATCCTGCATGGTTCCTAGATGCATATGTTTAGAAGGGTGTGTCTGGGACAACAGGGGCAACCAGTGTAATTATGCATTCATACTTTGTGACACGGTCTGCTACCCTTAATACATGTCATCTGGGTTTTCTGAATGTACAAACCTAGATGGTAGCAGACATCATTTATGCTTATGTAGATGAGGGCAATATAGGACCAGGAGCTTGTCACAGGGCTGTACAATGCATAACCATTGCACAGAAATAGCCCATATGGGCATGTCTGTAGTGATACAAGGGGATATATCTGTACCCATATACACAGAGTTATCTGGTATGAGACTAGAACCTCTACCAATAAATTATTATACACTATAGCTCGCAGTACTTATCACATACACTGTGGAGTTTATCTGACACTAGACTGTCAGCTAGTACTCTTAATGTGGATGTCATCAGCAGGCTTTGTAGAAGAGGGCATTTAGAGGCATCAGCTAGTCTTAGGTCCATAAAATGCATAACCATTGCATGGTGGTAGTCCATATGGGGCATGTATATAGTGCTGCAGCTGTATATACAGACACACACACCCACACAACATTGGCTGATGTGAGATTAGAACCCCTACCTATCAATTACTACACACTACAGCTTGCAGTACTTATCATATGCAACACAGAGACTGCTTGATATTACACTGTCAGCCAATGCTGTTAAGGTGGGTGACATCAGCAGGCTTGTCTGAAGTACTGCATGGGGATATATTCGCACACATAGAGTTGGACGATGTGAGATTAGACCCCCTACCTATCTAGTATTACACACTGTAGCTCACAGTACTTATTGGGTTTATATTACATGACTGAATGATTAGGTGATCGAACACCTAATCATTGACCACATAATACTGAAAGCAAAAAACAGCGAATGACCAATTTAATGCAGGGAAAGATTTCCCTTGGCTGTTTGCTGGATTTTGTCATTTTCTCCACTGTGGAGTGATCTTGGAGTTGGTACATTTAGTTAGGGGGGTGTGGGGGCTGTAAAGTTATTTATTTTTTTGTGGCAAATGGTAACATTTCCCGGTGGTGTTTGCTATTTTGCAGTTCGATATTATGTGCTCGATGTTTAGGTGTTCAATCACCTAATCATTCGATGACATAATATAAAACCATACTTATCGCATGTGCCACTCTGGTTATCTGATAATATGCTCTCACCCAGTGCTCTTAAGGTGGATGACATCAACAGGCCTTGTAATGGAGGCCAATGTTGAGGCCAGCAGCTAGTCAGTGGGCATAAAATGTATAACCATTGCACAGAGATAGCCCATACTGGCTTGGAAGAAGTACTGCACGGGGATATAGTCTCACACACACACACACACACACACACACACACACACACACACACACACGCGCACACGCACACGCACACACACACACACACGCACACGCACACGCACACACACACACACACACACACACACACACACACACACACACACACACACACACAGAGTTGGATGATGTGAGATTAGAACTCCTACCTATCTAGCATTATACATTATAGCTTGCAGTACTTATTGCATGTGCCACAGAGTTTATCTGTTGGTAGATAGTCAGCCAGTGCTCTTAAGGTGGATGACATTCACAGGCCTTGAAGAAGTGGGAATTTTGGTTCCTATGTTCATAGATTGGTACTAGGCTATCGGCCCTAGGGCCTATACAAGCCTAGCCATAACAATTCCCTGGCTATTTCTTCCCACAGTATTTACTTCCCTGGACCTTTGTCTAGCAGGGTGACTGACATGATCCCCGGGGTGAATTTCCTATCTCCCATCCAATCATCAAGTTTCCTTTTGAAGAGGGCCAAAGAGGCACTCTGCTTGACATGTATGTGCAGTCTATTCCAGAGTCTGGGTAGTCTCTGAGTCAAAAAGCTATCCATCCAGCATGTTTTGCTCTTTGTGATGACAAGGATTAGTTCCCTGGAGCATGTGGCTCTGAGGGACTGGGATTTCTTTAAGTGTAGTATGTCCAATAGCTCTGGGTTTGACATGGCCTTGTATGTTAAGCAGAGATTGCCCCTGAGTAGACAATATGCAACAGAGCATAGCTGGAGTTTTTTAGATGGTCAGCATAGGACATCTGCTTTAGGCCTGTGATTCTTTTAGTGAGGTATTTCTGCTGCCTTTCCAGTTTTTGCAGATGTCTTGAGAGGTACATACCAAACAGGGCATTGTATTCTATAATGGGTCTAATGAGGGATGAGTACAGTGGGACAATGACGTCCTTTATTCTGGATGAAAAGCCCTTAGTGATGAGTTCTGCCACATAGAAGGATTTCCTGACTGTTGTGGTGATGTGGTTATTCACTGTCCAACTGTGTCCCTAAGTCTCTTATCACACTTTCAGTGTTTAGTGTACTGCCACCTATGTGGTAATTCATGGGTACATGTTTTTTCCCAAAGGGGATAACTATACATTTCTTGGCATTGAGCTTAAGCCCATGGCTCTGGCACCAAGCATCTGTTTCTATAAGGCCCTTTTGTAGAATATCCACATCATTTGGTGATTTAATAATGGCTCCCAATTTGCAGTCATCTGTGAACTTTGTTAGCCTGAGTCCCTTAGTATTGGCCTGTACTTCAGAGAAGTAGATGCCAAACAAGAGCAGTCCCAGGACTGAACCCTGAGGTACTCCACCTGTCACTTGTCTGGAGCTGGATTTGAATTTGGCTACTTTTACAGTGTGGGTTCTGTCAGTAAGCCAATTGGCAACCCATCGAGTGACGTAGGGATTAATGACTAGCTTAGTAAGTTTATCTATGACTCCAGAATGGGGGATGGTGTTGAAGGCCTTGGCGAGGTCCAGATAGGCTGTGTGGACTGCCTTACCCTCGTCCACAGCTCTGGAGACTGATTCATAGAAATCAGTCAGGTTCAGGAGACAAGATTGGCCCTTCACAAACCCAAACTGGGTGGGGTCCAGTGTTTGAAGGTTGACAATGTCTTTGTTTATAAGTTCCATGATAATATGTTCCATGGCCTTGCAGATCAGGCTCGTCAGACTGATGGGGCGGTAGTTCCCAGGATCCAAGGTGGATCCTCCCTTTGTGGGGTGGGATAACTGTAGCTGTGCACCACTCAGTGGGCATGAAGCGTGAGGTGAGGCTATGATTAAACATGACACTTAGGTGAGGTGCCAGTTCATTTTGTAGTTCAGGTATTACACAGCTCGGGATGTTGTCTGGTCCCATGGATGCTATATTCCTAGCTTTGGAGAGTGCGATTTTTACCTGTGTGGCCGTTATTACCAGAATTTGGCAATCTTTCAGTATTGAGATGGGCCCTTTAGGGGGTGAGAGGTTGGTGAAGTTGGCACTGAATTGATCTGCCAGGATATTGGCAATATCCTTGGGATCAGTATATTTAATGCCATTCTGTTGTAGCTCAGAGCAGATCTGAGCATTGCTATTTAGATTCTTGACATAGCTATAGAATGCCTTGTGGTTGTCTTTGGAATCTTTGGCAATTTTATTTTCGTAACTAGCTTTGGAGGATTTTATGAGGGATCTCAGCTTCTTCCTGAGGCTGGTAAGGGAGTTTTTTGAATCCTGGGATTTTCATCTTTTCTGCAACAGTTTCTTCCTTTTGTTGTAAAGTTTGTTTATGGGAGGGGACCACCAGATTGGGTTCCTTTTTTGGAGGAGAGCATCTTGATTCTATTTGGGATGGCACGATTCATGCATGAGTGGATGTGCTTGTACAGTGCCTTAGTGTAGTATTCAGCAGTCGAACTTTCATTTCCTGTCTGCATGGGTGTCATGAAGTTTGTCACTTCTGACTTGAGTAGCATGAAGTTGGCTTAGGAGAAGTTTTTTACGGAGGTTTCCTTACTGGGGGGTGGGGGAGGGATGTGGATGTCAAGGGTGATTACCTTATGGTCAGACCTGACCAACGAGGGGGTGACCATAGGTGTGGAGCATCAATTTCCCATGTTGGTAATAACCAGGTCTAGGATATTGGAGCCCCTGATGGGACTATGGATTAGTTGATCCATGGCATTGGAATTTATGAATTTCAAGAACCGCTGGGCAAAGGTGTTGGTACATGAGTAGTTTTCCCAGTTAATGGCAGTGTAGTTGAAATCACCCAATATTAGGGTGTTTGGTTGTATCTTAATATTTTCCAGTATGTTTAGAAAGGTGTAGTGAGAACCTTGGGGCATCGTGTGGGATCTGTAGCAAGCTACAATTTGGATTGAAGTCTTATCTAGTGTTAGTTGCACCTGGAAAATTAACCTTAACTGACCTGTTCTATCTTATGTGTGAGTCCTTAATTGATCTGTTCTGATTTCTGCCTGACTCACAAGAGACAGAGCTCTGGTCTCTTTTCAAGTTTTAATATGCAGTTAAAAGCATAATACAAGTAAAACACAAGGTAACGAAAACAAATCACAGTTTTCAAAATAGAAAAAGGCAATAAAGTAATATAAAATACAACAAATAAAAAGCAAACAAACCTTTCTCTCACAGCAAAGTGTAGCGGAGTCTGGGTGAGCCTTTCTAGTAAAGCTCTGAAATGTTTTATTCTACCCCTTAAATAGAAAGTTTAGTTCCTAGCTCAACCCCGTCAGTTCACAGATGATTAACCTTAACTGACCTGTTCTGTCTTATGTGTGAGTCCTTAATTGATCTGTTCTGATTTCTGCCTGACTCACAAGAGACAGAGCTGTGGTCTCTTTTCAAGTTTTAATATGCAGTTAAAAGCAGAATACAAGTAAAACACAAGGTAATGAAAACAAATCACAGTATTCAAAATAGAAAAAGGCAATAAAGTAATACATAATGCAACAAATAAAAAGCAAACTAACCTTTCCCTCACAGCAAAGTGTAGCAGAGTCTGGGTGAGCCTTTCTAGTAAAGCTTTTCTAGGTCAGCAACCAGTCACAGGGCCACAAAATGCATACCATTGCATGGAGACAGCCCATATGAGCATGTCCATAGTGCTGTCAGGGGATATATTAAGACACACACACACACACACACACACACACACACACACACACACACACACACACACACACACACACACACACACACACACATATACACGTACACACACACACACACACACACACAAACACACATACACGTACACACACACACCCACACACAGTTGGAGGATGTGAGATTAGAACTCCTACCTATCTAGTATTACACATTATAAATCACAGTGCCTATCGCACGAGCCACAGGTTATGAGGTTATGTGTGTTTTATATGTTGATGCAGGCCAGTAGTTGTGGAGTATGCAAAGTGGCCTTGTGTTAGACAGCATGTGTGGCCTGCAGAGTTATACCGATTGGTACTGTTGTTGTATCCAGTGTCCTAGGGGTGGTATACTTGGTAATATCCCTGCTACATGTGTACACTTACCAGTCTGGCCATATGTGGCTGTTTGCAGTTTGATAGGCAGACATGTGGCCAGGGACAATATGGCCTGTCCAAGGACTGCATTGGACCCATTGTACATTACACCACCTACATACCTATGTCTGTCTGCAGGATGACAGCCCGCAGGCTCATGGGTCTGTGGGTGACTGAGTTATGTACTGTTACAGCCTTGGTTGGGTGCCATTGGACAACTGTTGTGATGTGTATGGGCAGATAACCCCAGCATGCAGGGGTATGTGGGAACATTCGTACATCTTCGCCCATATCTATATCAATGTGTATAACAGGGTTGTCTCCTTAAATGTAGTTGTGTGTGTCAGCAATGTAAATGTGTTCTGTCGAAATATGTGGGGACTCTATGTATCATTGTACTTTATATAGCTATATATACATCTTGTTATCATATATACATGTGTGACTCACTGACAGAGACACTAATCAAGCGTGAGGGGGATAGAGAGAGACAGATATGTATACATAGCTGTATGTCTGTACAGACATATTTCCATATAGTAGGTCTTTGGGCAGTAGAGGCAACAGACTTGGGCTCAGGTTAGCTAAGAGTAGGAGCATGCCCATTGTGATTGTCTATACTTACAAGGTGACTCCAGGCCAGAGCTACCTGTACTCCAGTCCGGGATTATTGTGTGCTGTAGGCCATTGGCTGCTGCACCTGTTACCACAGTACTGCAGTTGCTTGATATTGTCCAAGGCATTCCCTGCCTGTTTGCTGACCTTAATATGTAAACTAAGGGGTGTGGGAGGTTGGCATAATGGTTAAGGTGTTTACCTTACAAACACAAGGTGCATGGTTTGATTCTCACTTGGGGTAATTGGCTAAGCTTAAAATGGCCCACAAAAGGCAGTTAGCCTCATACCAAACTATAAAACTATTAAACTTCAGAACAGTAGAGAGATTCACAGACTGTCCAGACTCTTGCTGCATAGTTATGGCCCATTTCACATAACCATTGTTATTGTCTTGCAAATTAGTGGCAAGTCAGTCAAGATTGAAGTAAATTAATACTGACAGATATTTGAGTTTCAGACTCCATGCACAGCAGGAGAGTCATGTGAATGCAGGACCTGTTATTCTATCCACATTCTACATTTGTGGGAGCAATTAGTTAAAACCTGTCCCAAGTTGTGGGCCTTGGACCCACTTTTGTTCACTGTATTTGTCCAGATTTTCTGCTGTAAGAGGTTGAGAGGTATGATGTGACTGGGGTACATGGTGAAACACCACACACAGGGTGACAGTCTGCATACCTCTCCTTGTACATGTTTTTGCAGAATGTCCAGCATTTCACTCCATAACTCTGCTGTGTTCTTCATATATTTGTGGTTTCCCTGTGCTATACTCTACATTGGCCACTGACTTTCTGTACCTACTGACACATTAAACTGATGGCCTTTACATACTATAGCTAATCTGACCTGTTGCAGCTTGCTGATAAACTAGCTACCTGATAGGTTACTCAGAGCATGTATAATGTCTGTCTGTAGGTATGGCCCTTTGTGCCCCCATTCACTCTGGATTTCTCTAGCTTTCTTGCAGTAACAGATTAAGGGGTTATGACAGTCTGTAGGACTACCTCTATATGAGTACATCACATGCAAAAGATGTTGGATGCTGCTAGATTTGAACCATCAGCACCATCACACATGCTACTGTCCCTGCCCCACTGAGCCACACCAGCCACCCGAGAGGTTTCCTCCCTTACAATATCAACAAGCTAGGGGAATTTTCTGGTCTGCTGGTATATCATTGCTGATTTACTGTTACAGAAGTTGTATGACAACACTGATGTGTTTGGGGTGGGGGACGACCAGCCTTTGGTCTGCTGGCATAAATAGTCATGCGACTGTCCTATGACCCCACTCTTTGGCATCTCCCTGGACTGCTGTTGTGGAGTTTCCAGCCATGTGGCCTAGTGTCTATTATGGGGTACATACTGGTGAACAGAGTACTTGTCCCAAGTGGCTGTTAGATCTGTACAAGTATCCAAGTATCCCACTATAGATCTCTGCATGTAGCCTAGTAGCACACTATATATAGCCCACTATATTCCCTTGCATACATGCAGCAGGTCCATACATAGGCTACCATATTGGAGTACCCCTTACAAGTGGTGCACAGGAGAGTGACTTACCTTGTGAATGCAGCAGTTGACAGACCTGTAGTTCGGGGCTGACTATGTCTGATGCAGGCAGTCCACAGCTAATATATAGAGAGGTCCAGGTTGTGTGGCCTGGATGGCATCATTTCTACTGATATGTACGCGAGCTGGAGTATGGTGTCAGTCCGTAGGGGCCTAGGTTGTCAGTGCATGTGCTATGTGTTGTTTCTTGCCCAAGGTCAGGGTATATTAGGCACATCTACATCTGCCTACAGGGACAGCCTCAGGGGGTTCATCCTCTGAGTCTCCCTGTTGGTGCAGCTGTGGTGACATAGACACTGGTGGGGAGCTGTGCATCCCTCCCCTTTGCTGATTTTGCTGCAGCTATTCCCGCAGGATCATATTGTGTAGTATAACACATACTGTGAACATCTGTGCACATGTGGCTAGAGAGTACTGCAAGGCTCCACCAGATATATTGAGGCACTGGAGCCGTGACTTTAACAGACCAAACACATGCTCTATGATGTTCCTGGGTTGTGCATGTGCCTCAGTACAGCATTCTTCAGTGGGCGTGTGTGCATTTCTGATGGGTGTAATCATCCATGGTTCCAGTGCATTGCCAGCATCCCCAAGTAAATGATCATGTGGGAAGTCCCCCCTAGCAAACATCTAGTACAGCTGTGATGCATGCCAGATATTGGAGTTGTTATAACTACCAGGGCTACCAACACACACATTCATGATAATGACCTGGGCATTGCACATGACCTGGTAGTTGATGGAGTGGTACCCCTTACAGTTGATGTAGATTCTACCCTCTTCAGTGGGTGGTGCCTTGAAGTGTACGTGAGTGCAATCTATGGCACCCAGTACCTCAGGGTAATGTGCTACATGATAGAAGAGTCGCATACTGCTGGCCATCTCCTCAGGGGTGTGGGGAAGATAAATGTGCTCACTGGCATGTGGTAGTATGACATCCAGGAACTGGTGGAGTACCCTAGATGCAGATGTCTGTGAGACCCCCATCATGTCCCCAGTTGGTCTTTGGAAAGTACCTGTAGCTAGTATCCTAAGGACTACACAGACCTTTGTTTCCACTGAGATGAGTTCCCCCCTGTTGGCCTTGGGTCTGAGTTGAGGGCAGCATAGCTTACTGAGTTGTTGTAGCATGTCCCTATCCACTCTGTAGCACTCTACAATCTCCAGCTCATGTAGCTCCTGGTAGGTTACCCTGGGCCTGAACACTCTTCTCCTTCTCAGTCTAGGGCTGTGATCAGCATCAGCAGCTGCTGCATTGACCTACGCATCTAGCACACATATATATAGCAGACCTGCAGCAGCCTCTAGCATTCTCTAAGTTAAAATTCCCAAGTCTCTACTCCAATGGTGCAGAGTATGGGGAAAAAAATCAGATTGTAGGTTGTATGCATACTTTATAGTCCTCTTCTATAGGTGTACTCTGTGTGATTAGCTAGCTATGATGTATTCCACCTGCCAAGTACACCATTAAGGGGTTTGCTGGCCCTAGTTTAAGTAAAACAGGGCTCATCAGTAATTAATATATCATTGGCTTTCTCAGCCAATTTTCTTTTTTTGACAACCTTCCTTGCTAAGCACTGCAGCATGCATTGCAAACCCGCGATGCACAGATAAACAAAGCTTACCAGTGAGGAGACACACTCCCATGGCAGGTCATGCTCAGCATGGCTGCTCACTGTGGAAACATGCTCAAACCCACTGAAACACGTGCCCCTAAGGTAAACAAAGTTTAGCAGTCACCAGACAACCATCCCTGCTGAGCAGAGTGGCACTCCTTGCAAACATGTGCCACTGAGCAACAATGAGCTTAAAAGTTTGTTTACACACCCCCTTTTGATGTCAGCTACCTCTTCTGTGGACACCAACATGGTTCTATGCCAACAAGGATGGCATCTGTGGACACAGGCACCCATTTGTGCTATTCAGTAACCCCAGCTCATTTGCATACAGATCCATGCACAGTACCTGGTAACTACATGGATTCAGGCCCTGTCTCATTAGCAGCCACAGCAGTCCTACATTGTACATACTCCATACAGGATCGTCTAATGCATTACCATTTCATACTCACAAATTCTGGTTTTTACAATATTTTTTTTTTTTTTCCATAAAGGCATGTTTGCACACTGTGACATGCCACACAAATATATCCAGGGTATTAAAAAATAATAATTTTACATTATTTTCCATAAGGGTTTGGACACACAGTGGTTACTTTTGTATATATCTGTGTCCTCTACACTATTTCTGCCTCTGTAACTACACCTTTACAGCCCCTGGTGTCATTTTTACTTTTTTTACACTGAATTTTTCTGTGTGCATTATAGCCACCAACATGGGGTCTGCACAACTGCCTGTCTGCTTGCTGGATCACTCTACCTGCCTCATTTGCATGCATTTCACCTGCTTTTGAGGTGATTTGCATGCCATGGACACTTCCGTGTTAGCACCCCTCGGCTCCCTTTACTGGATTGCACATCTGCTTACTTCCGTGTAAGCACCATACCACTATGCCTACACAGCAATTAAGTCCATGTAGCTTTACTAAATTCCCCCACTGTGTTAACCAGCTGTTATAGTAATATTTCTGTGGCCTACAGAAAACTGACTTCATGTAATCTAAGTTGTAAGTCAGTTTATGTAATAGTTATAAATGATATTACAATGAGCAATTGCAATTTTTTTCAGTCATTACAAATACATGAACAACTGCTTCTTCTAATCCAGCACATGTATTATGTCTTTAATTTACAGGGCTACATATGTGGATTATCATTTTAGTAAACATATGCTACACTTGCTTTTATTAACAAAATTATATTAACACATAAACCATATCTATTTTTGAAAGATATATTTATGTGTATACACATGTTAAAGATCTCCTTTACATTTTCATAATAGCATTACAGGTAATATTTGCAGTTACACATATCTTATTCAGGTAATACCTCTATTTATGTAACATTGTTATACTTTTTTTCTGTTTAATATGACCCAAATAAAATAGTGATGATTAAGAAACAAAGGTTTGTACTTACTAAAGAACTCTGGCCTTCTCTCCACTACCTGGGCTATCAAGGGTACCATAACTTGTCAGAGATTTTAGATGCATAGCTAGGCTTAAAAAGGTCCTCATGGTCATTAACCTAGTAAACACCTGTGCACCAATGAATCTATGAATCCACTCAGCTAGCTGATCAGCCCTAGACTTTTGCAAATCATCATAATAGTGACAGCATTGCTGGCTAAAGCAAGTGATACTTGTAAGGGCTGACAGGTGGTCACCCATCTCCTGCCAAGTATCTCTTTTTTCCAGGTAGTGCCGTGTGTGCATACCTCAGTCTTATCCTGATATGATTCATTGAGAAGATAGAGCATGATATTGGAGCAAGGCCTCATGCCTTCCCAGGTGATCCTATGACACAAAGTGCCAGAACTGGAACGAAGAAAGTATGAGCAGTTATATAGTTCTCATGTTCAGAACCATTCTCTATGGGGTGTGGCATCACTTTAACCAAACCCAGTTAACTAGCAGGGACATTAGTTCAGATATTGATATTATTAGCAAGTTTGGTTGTACCAAAAATGCTTTGTGACATACATTTTTTTTCTTAAAAGAAACCAGTCATATTTCACTTACATGTTGGATAATTGTTAGGTATATGATTTATAATTGCCACTGCTGCTGGTCATTGCATAAGGTGCATTTTTAGAGTATAACACCTGAATGCCAATTATACATATCTCATGTAGTACAGCAGCAATTATTTATTTATTTATTTGTTTGTTTGTTTGTTTGTTTTATTTTATTTTAAGGGGGATTAAATATTACTATGCATGTTATGTACAAGTTTTAGGAACATATGAGTTGTCTGAGGTGCTATGGTGTGACAGATAATGTTAGATGGGTGGGGATTACACCATATTAGTGCAAACTGCCCTTCAGGTTATTCCATTTTGTTTTATATTTTTTGTTTTAACTATATTCTGATTTATATTACATTATTCTAGGGCCATTTGAGCATTACAGTGGCAAGCTTGGGACTGCTGAAGAGTGCTGTGGACTGTGGAGCTGTCCATAGTGTGTTCATGTCAGTCTAGGAGCCCATTGATAACTGTCCAAAACTGATGTACACCCACACATCGCTGTATACATTTGTGTATTACCATGATTCATAGAGATAAATGAAAAAAAGTCTCATTTGATAAACCAAGTGTAAATGGTCCTGAATTTATGAGGAAAAGTTGAACATCACTGCATTAATTTGCTAATATTCAAGGTAGGTGACAAATGTTTTAGGACACCACATAATTAATCAGTTAACACCAGATGAGGAATATCTTCTCTCCATCTGTGGGGAGACACAGAAGATAATGTCAGAAGAATAACCAGAGGTGACATGGACACTGGTGGGTATTACCAACATCTGAAGCAGCAACACTGGTCTGCACAAGAAGGCTGGTTTAAAAGCAGTAACATATACTTATATAGACAATTGAAAGCTAACAAGGAATAATCACATTAAACACATGACAGTTAATTATTAATAGATGAACCTTGCATGGCAATGAAGGCAGTGTGCATGGTAAATGACCCACTCACCCCTTTATAGGTTCACAGGTATTTACTAAGCTAACGATCACAAGATCCTTTTTAAGGCTAGCCATGCATCCCAAATTTCTGACAAGCATGCATTAGCATATACTATTTTATTGTTAGTAATTTTTTCAAATAATTTCATTACAGAGCCAGCATCATAAACAAGCAGTTCCACTTTACCAATACATTTGGAGGATAGCAGCAGCAGAATAGGTGTTGGTGAGGAGGATGCTGCTGCTGACGATGATGATGACGATGATAAGAACATAGTTAAATTTATGAGGCAGCCTGAGGAAAGTGGCAGGCAATCCCCAAGTTTAAGATCTCAGACCCCACAATATGTTAGTAACTCTGCAGAAAGTGACAGTACATCACAATGTCACTCATATGATGACATTTCACTCAGCCTTGAACAGAAGGAACAACCATACCCTTCAATATCAGTATCTCCAAACTCAGAGGAACACTTTCAGGATTCCAAAGGAGGTGTAAGAATTTGTTAAAGCTATCCCAGGAAACATGTAAAGTAATGGCTGTCCAACAGGAAATGTGCTGTGACATTATTAGGGCTCAGAGCACTGCCTCAGACAGCTGCAAATGGTCAGAGTCCTCCAGGGTATGTATGAGGACTTTCAGCACTGCTTGGAAATGGCACAATGTATGAATAATGCCACAATCACACTGATGCAGAGTATGGTGGCACATCAAGCATCAATGGCTGCCTCCATTCATACACTGGTTAAGACTTACCAGACTCAAGCTAGAGTCAGTCTTGCAGGGTGAAGATCTCAGGGTACTGTCCAGACACATGGAAGGAAATCACATGAGAATACAATTGCTTGTGAGAAAAATACTATAAGTAGTTTAGGTGAACTAGCACAATAAATTTCATGGAATCCACATCAGTGTTCCTGTATCTAGAAGTAGCTCTCATTCAGCATCACAATCACAGACATGCAGCACTGTCAGATCAATGTCTGCAGAATCATCTGCATCAAGTAGGTCTTGATATCAGACCAAATCACTATCCAGATCTAATGGTAGCCTCTCTGCAAAATCACTTGCACCATCACTTAGCCTATCTTTAGGAGATGTGTATGACTCATTTCTTCTTGAACTACAGTGAATCATGTCTGACAGTTCTGTAACTTACGCTTTAACATTCAGACACAGCTGAATATTTAGCTTGAATGGGAATAAGATAAAAAAGTAAATATCTTGTGTGGTGGGGGAGCCATCTTTGCAAATATATGCATTTCATACCTGTAAATCTACTACACAAACCATCAAGGAAAGATGGAAAGATGGAAAAAACAGAGCTATATGCATTACCATTGTTATAGGTGGCAGTTACCTACAACATAAAAGTGTTAATGCACAAACATTTTCAGGAGAAATGTCATATCAGAATTACAGATTAAGATGAGCATCCTGCTATGTAAACTTACACTGCTGCCACTTCACCATCACCCCTGCACAAATGATGATATTCTGTGTGTTACTGAAATCACAAATTAGTGTTCATGACAACATAAAGATAACCTGCTGAGTAGTACCTCAGCAAACAGAATTTGAGAAGAAATTGCACAATATAAAAAGGGTATAATACATTTTCGTTCAATTGTAATGCATTAACTCATGAGCTGTTGCAATGTTGCAATGTTGAGAACATCCAGATCCAGTACTTCAATACTGAAGTAAAGTACTACAGCAGAAGTTATTCATCAAAACAAAGAAAAATATGATTATTATTTATACGATGCCTTACAACATTACTGAACAGGAGCAGGTGAGCACTCAGGCATGACTGTAACAATAATATGAGTAATTTTTGTAAAGGAAAATAACATACCTATCAACCCCTTAAAGCAGGGATTCAGGTCATAGCCATAATTAATAGGGGAACACAGGCCCAAAAGATATTACTGTAGCATAAGTATTTTCTGAGGGGTCTGGCATGTGACAGCCAGATTCTCTATTATCTCACAACTACCATCAATGAATGGCCAACCATTTGTCAGACATCAACATGTTTGTGCCAAAAGGACCATATTTATGAGACACACGTTCACATTCCACAAACATCTGTGTAGTGGGGAGGTATGATGCCTACAGGGAACATATACTAGAGCAGGTTTGCATTGATATCTGTCATTGTGGCACACTGGTATTGCTGAACTGTCCCCATATAGTTGTTGTAATATCACACAGATATTTTTCTGACTGTGGCTGTATGACATTAGCGGGACCTTGCCTGTAGGGGACACAACACAGTAGACTGCCATGATGGGTGTAGAGACATACAGCAGAATCTGTCATGCCACACAGAGACATACCCAGTGTTGTTATTATCTTGGTGATAGTCACACATGTAGTGTGTTGATAGACTGTGGGGTATGATGCGTGAGGGATTGTTAGATAGTGCAGGCTGTACTGGTTGTGCAGAGTCTGTACATAGTGGATGTCCATGTATCTGGTCCTGTAATGTGTTTCCCTCTTGTTGTCTTTTAGGAATGATGTATCACAGGAGGCATGCACCATTCACAGCTGCAGAAAATGCCGTTATCCTGGATGGCCTCAGACTGCATCATCACATTCTGCTATCTAGGGGTCACCAAAATAGTGGCCAGCATGCTGCATTGTGGGGTGACCTTGTCAGTGTGGTTAACCAAACTGGCCAACAGGACAGGACCTATGAGTAGGTCTGACATCAGACCACAGATATGGTCAATGCTGCATGTCAAAGGGCAGATGCTGTGGCCAGGGATCGTGCTGCCACTGCTGGAGGACCTGCAACAGAGCAACCACTCTCAGCAACAGAGAAATTCCTGGCAAAGTTAGAATCAACCACCAGCTCCCAGGAATCCATCACCCCATACATCCTGGAGGTGGGTGCCACAGTGTCCACATTAGAGGAGCGTCCAGGTAAGCTTACTTTGTTCACCAGTATAATACTGCATCAGTCATTGTAGCAGGCATTGTCTGCATACCAGTACATGGGTGTTAGGTCTATCAGCATTGGGGGGTGTTTTAATGCACAGGTGTGCACAAATATTCAGAATGTCAGCAATGTAGGCAGCATCACATTAGCTACTGTACATGTGGATATACACACATATTACCTTCTAGCAATGCAACATTTGGTATTGCTAACAATTCCTCTTCCTCACCTTTTCATAGGTCCATCAGGTGTGGCCAGAGTCTGTGGTCCTGTACCTGGTAAGTGCAATACTGTTGTTTTATGGATTATATTTACCCTAAGAATGTTAAGGACTGCCATTTTGCAGAAGACACAACTGTTATCCTTTGCCAGAGTAGAATAGTTGTATGTTCCATTGCGGAGCAGTTAACTACAGTGCATACAATGGATAATCACAGCTGTGTATTTGTACAAACATTAACATGTTTGCACTTATAGTCATGAACAAGTATGCAGCCTGCTATACAGGAAGCAATTAATCCAATATGCCTATTCACACACTATAGGGAGATGGTACATACCTGAAGCAGTGATACTACAGCATTATTCTCAGGATAGGTGTACTGGGTATTATGTGTAGTTCTAGCACATACACTTTCATATTGGTTACCTCACAGGTATATTGTACTGGCAGCATTTACTGTATGAAGTGCATGTTAGAAATGGCCTGTCTTGTCTATGTTGTGTGTTTATGTGTTGTGAATGACAGTGATGAGGAGATGTGGGACAGGTAATACAATTGTGGCTTCTTATCTGTATGAGTCTGTGTGGTTTACCATACATAATAGTGCAGGTAATAAAGTGCTGATTTTGTCTGTCCCCCTCACATCCTGATGTCCGAGTCCCATCAGACTCTGATGATGATGGCCATAGTAAGGCACAGGTGGGGTTGTCAGTGGCTGAATCTCTTCCAGAGGTTGACATCCCTCTTCCACCCCATTGCCCTGCACATAGTCAGTATGCTCACACATACCCATCCCCCCTAGGCCACAGATATTGGACAGTCAGACAGCAGTGACATTGAACAGGACAGTGTGACAGCTATGGCTTCAGTGAGTGTAGGCAATGACCATAGCCAGACAGCTGGCAAGGTCCCACTCAGGCAGATGGACTGGGATGCTCAAAGGAGGACTGCTGCCCATCCACCTCCTGTCATAGGTGTTTCATCACAGGTCACTTGCCACATGTTTTGGGTTGTCATGGAGGCACAGGTACATACCTAATGCAACACCAGACAGATGCTCAGGGTTATGGATGCGGCACAGTCTGACATCCATGACTGTCTTCACTGCATTGGTGACACCATGGACAGTTTCACTGATGTAGTGGACAGATGGGCGGGCTGAGACAGTATCTGTCTTTGCCCACACATCTGTTCTGGAGCATCTGGTTGGAGTAGGGCATCAGTCACGTGGATGTAGGTCAGCAACACTATCTGCTGAGAGTCCATGTGGCCATGCAGAGTCACGCTCCCGTAGTGGCAGTACCTCCAGTGCTACAGAGGGAGGTGTGCTGTCCACACCATGATGTGGCAGGCCATGGGCATGTGGTTCTGGATGGTCCCATGGGAGACACAGGCCAAGCAGACAGCACCATCAGCTACTAGCACTGCATCTGACCTTGGGCATGGTGGTGCCAGTGCCACCCCTAACAGAGCATGTTCCTGTGTTCATGGCTGGAGATGGTGAACTGTCCACTCTGCCATGTACAATCCACAACTGTCCAACATACATATGTGTAGGGCTAACACTAGGCTTAACTGTGTACATGCACACCCTCAAACATCGCTGTCACATGCATGTCACCAACAGACACACACGGCACCTCTCCATGGCCCATCTAACCAAAACCTCTTCCTGAATCACACACATGTTGTCAACTGTATGGCACTCCCACCCAACACCCTGTGCATGTGATGATACCTGTGCCACATCCCTGCTGTCTGTGCCATTGATGCAGGGGATTTCAAATATGTGTCTGATACACAGGGTGACTACATTACTTTCAATGAACTTGTGTAGTGCAGTATTGTTATGTCATGGCAGGTGTTGTGGGCCATGGCAGGTACTGTGTGCTGGCATGTGTCATGACTACACAGCAAACCTTTTGTGTATCTTAGTTGCTTGATGTTAGACTGGCGCTAGTGTGACAGAATGACAAGTGTATCATGGACCTGTCTATTTTACTGTTCCAGAGGTTTGAGTGGTTATTCTATGGACACATGGCAGCAGTACAGTTGCACAGAATGGAATGGCAGTACAGCAGAAATATGATGTCAGCAAAGTACGGCAATATTCCTGCATGGTTCCTAGATGCATATGTTTAGAACGGTGTGTCTGGGACAACAGGGGCAACCAGTGTAATTATGCATTCATACTTTGTGACACGGTCTGCTACCCTTAATACATGTCATCTGGGTTTTCTGAATGTACAAACCTAGATGGTAGCAGACATCATTTATGCCTATGTAGATGAGGGCAATATAGGACCAGGAGCTTGTCACAGGGCTGTACAATGCATAACCATTGCACAGAAATAGCCCATATGGGCATGTCTGTAGTGATACAAGGGGATATATCTGTACCCATATACACAGAGTTAGCTGGTATGAGACTAGAACCTCTACCAATATATTATTATACACTATATCTCACAGTACTTATCACATACACTGTGGAGTTTATCTGATACTAGACTGTCAGCTAGTACTCTTAATGTGGATGTCATCAGCAGGCTTTGTAGAAGAGGGCATTTAGAGGCAGCAGCTAGTCTTAGGTCCATAAAATGCATAACCATTGCATGGTGGTAGTCCATATGGGGCATGTATATAGTGCTGCAGCTGTATATACAGACACACACACCCACACAACATTGGCTGATGTGAGATTAGAACCCCTACCTATCAATTACTACACACTACAGCTTGCAGTACTTATCATATGCAACACAGAGACTGCTTGATATTACACTGTCAGCCAATGCTGTTAAGGTGGGTGACATCAGCAGGCTTGTCTGAAGTGCTGCATGGGGATATATTCGCACACATAGAGTTGGACGATGTGAGATTAGAACCCCTACCTATCTAGTATTACACACTGTAGCTCACAGTACTTATTGGGTTTATATTACATGATTGAATGGTTAGGTGATCGAACACCTAATCATTGACCACGTAATACTGAAAGCAAAACAGCGAATGACCAATTTAATGCAGGGAAAGATTTCCCTTGGCTGTTTGCTGGATTTTGTCATTTTCTCCACTGTGGAGTGATCTTGGAGTTGGTACATTTAGTTAGGGGGTGTGGGGGCTGTAAAGTTATTTATTTTTTTGTGGCAAATGGTAACATTTCCCGGTGGTGTTTGCTATTTTGCAGTTCGATATTATGTGCTCGATGTTTAGGTGTTCAATCACCTAATCATTCGATGACATAATATAAAACCATACTTATCGCATGTGCCACTCTGGTTATCTGATAATATGCTCTCACCCAGTGCTCTTAAGGTGGATGACATCAACAGGCCTTGTAATGGAGGCCAATGTTGAGGCCAGCAGCTAGTCAGTGGGCATAAAATGTATAACCATTGCACAGAGATAGCCCATACTGGCTTGTAAGAAGTACTGCATGGGGATATAGTCTCACACACACACACACACACACACACACACACACACACACACACGCACACACACACACACACACACACACACACACACACACACACACACACACACACACACACACACACACACACACACACACACACACACACACACACACACACAGAGTTGGATGATGTGAGATTAGAACTCCTACCTATCTAGTGTTATACATTATAGCTTGCAGTACTTATTGCATGTGCCACAGAGTTTATCTTTTGATAGATAGTCAGCCAGTGCTCTTAAGGTGGATGACATTCACAGGCCTTGAAGAAGTGGGAATTTTGGTTCCTAGGTTCATAGATTGGTACTAGGCTATCGGCCCTAGGGCCTATACAAGCCTAGCCATAACAATTCCCTGGCTATTTCTTCCCACAATATTTACTTCCCTGGACCTTTGTCTAGCAGGGTGACTGACATGATCCCCGGGGTGAATTTCCTATCTCCCATCCAATCATCAAGTTTCCTTTTGAAGAGGGCCAAAGAGGCGCTCTGCTTGACATGTATGTGCAGTCTATTCCAGAGTCTTGGGAGTCTCTGAGTAAAAAACCTATCCCTCCAGCATGTTTTGCTCTTTGTGATGACAAGGATTAGATCCCTGGAGCATGTGGCTCTGAGGGACTGGGATTTCTTTAAGTGTAGTATGTCCAATAGCTCTGGGTCTGACATGGCCTTGTATGTTAAGCAGAGATTGCCCCTGAGTAGACAATATGCAACAGAGCATAGCTGGAGTTTTTTTAGATGGTCAGCATAGGACATCTGCTTTAGGCCTGTGATTCTTTTAGTGAGGTATTTCTGCTGCCTTTCCAGTTTTTGCAGATGTCCTGAGAGGTACATACCAAACAGGGCATTGTATTCTATAATGGGTCTAATGAGGGATGAGTACAGTGGGACAATGACATCCTTTATTCTGGATGAAAAGCCCTTAGTGATGAGTTGTGCCACATAGAAGGATTTCCTGACTGTTGTGGTGATGTGGTTATTCACTGTCCAACTGTGTCCCTAAGTCTCTTATCACACTTTCAGTGTTTAGTGTACTGCCACCTATGTGGTAATTCATGGGTACATGTTTTTCCCAAAGGGGATAACTATACATTTCTTGGCATTGAGCTTAAGCCCATGGCTCTGGCACCAAGCATCTGTTTCTATAAGGCCCTTTTGTAGAATATCCACATAATTTGGCGATTTAATAATGGCTCCCAATTTGCAGTCATCTGTGAACTTTGTTAGCCTGAGTCCCTTAGTGTTGGCCTGTACTTCAGAGAAGTAGATGCCAAACAAGAGCAGTCCCAGGACTGAACCCTGAGGTACTCCACCTGTCACTTGTCTGGAGCTGGATTTGGATTTGGCTACTTTTACAGTGTGGGTTCTGTCAGTAAGCCAATTGGCAACCCATCGAGTGACGTAGTGATTAATGACAAGCTTAGTAAGTTTTTCTATGACTCCAGAATGGGGGATGGTGTTGAAGGCCTTGGCGAGGTCCAGATAGGCTGTGTGGACTGCCTTACCCTCGTCCACAGCTCTGGAGACTGATTCATAGAAATCAGTCAGGTTCAGGAGACAAGACTGGCCCTTCACAAACCCAAACTGGGTGGGGTCTAGTGTTTGAAGGTTGCCAATGTCTTTGTTTATAAGTTCCATGATAATACGTTCCATGGCCTTGCAGATCAGGCTCGTCAGACTGATGGGGCGGTAGTTCCCAGGATCCAAGGTGGATCCTCCCCTTGTGGGGTGGGATAACTGTAGCTGTGAACCAATCAGTGGGCATGAAGCATGAGGTGAGGCTATGATTAAACTTGACACTTAGGTGAGATGCCAGTTCATTTTGTAGTTCAGGTATTACACAGCTCGGGATGTTGTCTGGTCCCATGGATGCTATATTCCTAGCTTTGGAGAGCGCGATTTTTACCTGTGTGGCCGTTATTACCAGAATTTGGCAATATTTCAGTATTGAGATGGGCCCTTTAGGGGGTGAGAGGTTGGTGAAGTTGGCACTGAATTGATCTGCCAGGATATTGGCAATATCCTTGGGATCAGTATATTTAATGCCATTCTGTTGTAGCTCAGAGCAGATCTGAGCATTGCTATTTAGATTCTTGACATAGCTATAGAATGCCTTGTGGTTGTCTTTGGAATCTTTGGAAATTTTATTTTCGTAACTAGCTTTGGAGGATTTTATGAGGGATCTCAGCTTCTTCCTGAGGCTGGTAAGGGAGTTTTTTGAATCCTGGGATTTTCATCTTTTCTGCAACAGTTTCTTCCTTTTGTTGTAAAGTTTGTTTATGGGAGGGGACCACCAGATTGGGTTCCTTTTTTGGAGGAGAGCATCTTGATTCTATTTGGGATGGCACGATTCATGCATGAGTGGATGTGCTTGTACAGTGCCTTAGTGTAGTATTCAGCAGTCAAACTTTCAGTTCCTGTCTGCATGGGTGTCATGAAGTTTGTCACTTCTGACTTGAGTAGCATGAAGTTGGCTTTGGAGAAGTTTTTTATGGAGGTTTCCTTACTGGGGGGTGGGGGAGGGATGTGGATGTCAAGGGTGATTACCTTATGGTCAGACCTGACCAACGAGGGGGTGACCATAGGTGTGGAGCATCAATTTCCCATGTTGGTAATAACCAGGTCTAGGATATTGGAGCCCCTGATGGGACTATGGATTAATTGATCCATGGCATTGGAATTTATGAATTTCAAGAACTGCTGGGCAAAGGTGTTGGTACATGAGTAGTTTTCCCAGTTAATGGCAGTGTAGTTGAAATCGCCCAGTATTAGGGTGTTTGGTTGTATCTTAATATTTTCCAGTATGTTTATAAAAGTGTAGTGAGAATCTTGGGGCATCGTGTGGGATCTGTAGCAAGCTACAATTTGGATTGAAGTCTTATCTAGTGTTAGTTGCACCTGGAAAATTAACCTTAACTGACCTGTTCTATCTTATGTGTGAGTCCTTAATTGATCTGTTCTGATTTCTGCCTGACTCACAAGAGACAGAGCTCTGGTCTCTTTTCAAGTTTTAATATGCAGTTAAAAGCATAATACAAGTAAAACACAAGGTAACGAAAACAAATCAGTTTTCAAAATAGAAAAAGGCAATAAAGTAATATAAAATACAACAAATAAAAAGCAAACAAACCTTTCTCTCACAGCAAAGTGTAGCGGAGTCTGGGTGAGCCTTTCTAGTAAAGCTCTGAAATGTTTTATTCTACCCCTTAAATAGAAAGTTTAGTTCCTAGCTCAACCCCGTCAGTTCACAGATGATTAACCTTAACTGACCTGTTCTGTCTTATGTGTGAGTCCTTAATTGATCTGTTCTGATTTCTGCCTGACTCACAAGAGACAGAGCTGTGGTCTCTTTTCAAGTTTTATTATGCAGTTAAAAGCAGAATACAAGTAAAACACAAGGTAATGAAAACAAATCACAATATTCAAAATAGAAAAAGGCAATAAAGTAATACATAATGCAACAAATAAAAAGCAAACTAACCTTTCCCTCACAGCAAAGTGTAGCAGAGTCTGGGTGAGCCTTTCTAGTAAAGCTTTTCTAGGTCAGCAACCAGTCACAGGGCCACAAAATGCATACCATTGCATGGAGACAGCCCATATGAGCATGTCCATAGTGCTGTCAGGGGATATATTAAGACACACACAGACACACACACACACACGTACACACACACACACACACACACACACACACACACACACACACACACACACACACACACGCACACACACACACACACACACACACACACACACACACACACACACACACACACACACACACACACACACACACACACACACACACACACACACAGACACACATACACGTACACACGCACCCACACACAGTTGGAGGATGTAAGATTAGAACTCCTACCTATCTAGTATTACACATTATAAATCGCAGTGCCTATCACACGAGCCACAGGTTATGAGGTTATGTGTGTTTTATATGTTGATGCAGGCCAGTAGTTGTGGAGTATGCAAAGTGGCCTTGTGTTAGACAGCATGTGTGGCCTGCAGAGTTATACCGATTGGTACTGTTGTTTTATCCAGTGTCCTAGGGGTGGTATACTTGGTAATATCCCTGCTACATGTGTACACTTACCAGTCTGGCCATATGTGGCTGTTTGCAGTTTGATAGGCAGACATGTGGCCAGGGACAATATGGCCTGTCCAAGGACTGCATTGCACCCATTGTACATTACACCACCTACATACCTATGTCTGTCTGCAGGATAACAGCCCGCAGGCTCATGGGTCTGTGGGTGATTGAGTTATGTACTGTTACAGCCTTGGTTGGGTGCCATTGGACAACTGTTGTGATGTGTATGGGCAGATAACCCCAGCATGCAGGGGTATGTGGGAACATTCGTACATCTTCGCCCATATCTATATCAATGTGTATAACAGGGTTGTCTCCTTAAATGTAGTTGTGTGTGTCAGCAATGTAAATGTGTTCTGTAGAAATATGTGGGGACTCTATGTATCATTGTACTTTATATAGCTATATATACATCTTGTTATCATATATACATGTGTGACTCACTGACAGAGACACTAATCAAGGGTGAGGGGGATAGAGAGAGACATAGCTGTATGTCTGTACAGACATATTTCCATATAGTAGGTCTTTGGGCAGTAGAGGCAACAGACTTGGGCTCAGGTTAGCTAAGAGTAGGAGCATGCCTATTGTGATTGTCTATACTTACAAGGTGACTCCAGGCCAGAGCTACCTGTACTCCAGTCCGGGATTATTGTGTGCTGTAGGCCATTGGCTGCTGCACCTGTTACCACAGTACTGCAGTTGCTTGATATTGTCCAAGGCATTCCCTGCCTGTTTGCTGACCTTAATATGTAAACTAAGGGGTGTGGGAGGTTGGCATAATGGTTAAGGTGTTTACCTTACAAACACAAGGTGCATGGTTTGATTCTCACTTGGGGTAATTGGCTAGGCTTAAAATGGCCCACAAAAGGCAGTTAGCCTCATACCAAACTATAAAACTATTAAACTTCAGATCGGTAGAGAGATTCACAGACTGTCCAGATTCTTGCTGCATAGTTATGGCCCATTTCACATAACCATTGTTATTGTCTTGCAAATTAGTGGCAAATCAGTCAAGATTGAAGTAAATTAATACTGACAGATATTTGAGTTTCAGACTCCATGCACAGCAGGAGAGTCATGTGAATGCAGGACCTGTTATTCTATCCACATTCTACATTTGTGGGAGCAATTATTTAAAACCTGTCCCAAGTTGTGGGCCTTGGTCCCACTTTTATTCACTGTATTTGGCCAGATTTTCTGCTGTAAGAGGTTGAGAGGTATGATGTGACTGGGGTACATGGTGAAACACCACACACAGGGTGACAGTCTGCATACCTCTCCTTGTACATGTTTTTGCAGAATGTCCAGCATTTCACTCCATAACTCTGCTGTGTTCTTCATATATTTGTGGTTTCCCTGTGCTATACTCTACATTGGCCACTGACTTGCTGTACCTACTGACACATTAAACTGATGGCCTTTACATACTATAGCTAATCTGACCTGTTGCAGCTTGCTGATAAACTAGCTACCTGATAGGTTACTCAGAGCATGTATAATGTCTGTTTGTAGGTATGGCCCTTTGTGCCCCCATTCACTCTGGATTTCTCTAGCTTTCTTGCAGTAACAGATTAAGGGGTTATGACAGTCTGTAGGACTACCTCTATATGAGTACATCACATGCAAAAGATGTTGGATGCTGCTAGATTTGAACCATCAGCACCATCACACATGCTACTGTCCCTGCCCCACTGAGCCACACCAGCCGCCTGAGAGGTTTCCTCCCTTACAATATCAACAAGCTAGGGGAATTTTCTGGTCTGCTGGTATATCATTGCTGATTTACTGTTACAGAAGTTGTATGACAACACTGATGTGTTTGGGGTGGGGGACGACCAGCCTTTGGTCTGCTGGCATAAATAGTCATGCAACTGTCCTATGACCCCACTCTTTGGCATCTCCCTGGGACTACTGTTGTGGAGTTTCCAGCCATGTGGCCTAGTGTCTATTATGGGGTACATACTGGTGAACAGAGTACTTGTCCCAAGTGGCTGTTAGATCTGTACAAGTATCCAAGTATCCCACTATAGATCTCTGCAAGTAGCCTAGTAGCACACTATATATAGCCCACTATATTCCCTTGCATACATGCAGCAGGTCCATACATAGGCTACCATATTGGAGTACCCCTTACAAGTGGTGCACAGGAGAGTGACTTACCTTGTGAATGCAGCAGTTGACAGACCTGTAGTTCGGGGCTGACTATGTCTGATGCAGGCAGTCCACAGCTAATATATAGAGAGGTCCAGGTTGTGTGGCCTGGATGGCATCATTTCTACTGATATGTACACAAGCTGGAGTATGGTGTCAGTCCGTAGGGGCCTAGGTTGTCAGTGCATGTGCTATGTGTTGTTTCTTGCCCAAGGTCAGGGTATATTGGGCACACCTACATCTGCCTACAGGGACAGCCTCAGGGGGTTCATCCTCTGAGTCTCCCTGTTGGTACAGCTGTGGTGACCTAGACACTGGTGGTGAGCTGTGCATCCCTCCCCTTTACTGACTGATTCTGCTGCAGCTATTCCTGCAGGATCATATTGTGTAGTATAACACATACTGTGAACATCTGTGCACACGTGGCTAGAGAGTACTGCAAGGCTCCACCAGATATATTGAGGCACTGGAGCCGTGACTTTAACAGCCCAAACACATGCTCTATGATGTTCCTGGTTTGTGCATGTGCCTCAGTACAGCATTCTTCGGTGGGTGTGTGTGCATTTCTGATGGGTGTAATCATCCATGGTTCCAGTGCATTGCCAGCATCCCCAAGTAAATGATCATGTGGGAATTCCCCCCTAGCAAACATCTAGTACAGCTGTGATGCATGCCAGATATTGGAGTTGTTATAACTACCAGGGCTACCAACACACACATTCATGATAATGACCTGGGCATTGCACATGACCTGGTAGTTGATGGAGTGGTACCCCTTACAGTTGATGTAGATTCTACCCTCTTCAGTGGTGCCTTGAAGTGTATGTGAGTGCAATCTATGGCACCCAGTACCTCAGGGTAATGTGCTACATGATAGAAGAGTCGCATACTGCTGGCCCTCTCCTCAGGGGTGTGGGGAAGATAAATGTGCTCACTGGCATGTGGTAGTATGACATCCAGGAACTGGTGGAGTACCCTAGATGCAGATGCCTGTGAGACCCCCATCATGTCCCCAGTTGGTCTTTGGAAAGTACCTGTAGCTAGTATCCTAAGGACTACACATACCTTTGTTTCCACTGAGATGAGTTCCCCCCTGTTGGCCTTGGGTCTGAGTTGAGGGCAGCATAGCTTACTGAGTTGTTGTAGCATGTCCCTATCCACTCTGTAGCACTCTACAATCTCCAGCTCATGTAGCTCCTGGTAGGTTACCCTGGGCCTGAACACTCTTCTCCTTCTCAGTCTAGGGCTGTGATCAGCATCAGCAGCTGCTGCATTGACCTACACATCTAGCACACATATATATAGCAGACCTGCAGCAGCCCCTAGCATTCTCTAAGTTAAAATTCCCAAGTCTCTACTCCAATGGTGCAGAGTATGGGGAAAAAAGTCAGATTGTAGGTTGTATGCATACTTTATAGTCCTCTTCTGTAGGTGTACTCTGTGTGATTAGCTAGCTATGATGTATTCCACCTGCCAAGTACACCATTAAGGGGTTTGCTGGCCCTAGTTTAAGTAAAACAGGGCTCATCAGTAATTAATATATCATTGGCTTTCTCAGCCAATTTTTTTTTTTTGACAACCTTCCTTGGTAAGCACTGCGGCATGCATTGCAAACCCACGATGCACAGATAAACAAAGCTTACCAGTGAGGAGACACACTCCCATGGCAGGTCATGCTCAGCATGGCTGCTCACTGTGGAAACATGCTCAAACCCACTGAAACATGTGCCCCTAAGGTAAACAAAGTTTAGCAGTCACCAGACAACCATCCCTGCTGAGCAGAGTGGCACTCCTTGCAAACATGTGCCGCTGAGCAACAATGAGCTTAAAAGTTTGTGGACACACCCCCTTTTGTTGTCAGCTACCTCTTCTGTGGACACCAACATGGTTCTATGCCAACAAGGATGGCATCTGTGGACACAGATACCCATTTGTGCTATTCAGTAACCCCAGCTCATTTGCATACAGATCCATGCACAGTACCTGGTAACTATACGGATTCAGGCCCTGTCTCATTAGCAGCCACAGCAGTCCTACATTGTACATACTCCATACAGGATCGTCTAATGCATTACTGTTTCATACTCACAAATTCTGGTTTTTACAATATTTTTTTTTCCATAAAGGCATGTTTGCACACTGTGACATGCCACGCAAACATATCCAGGGTATTAAAAAATAATAATTTTACATTATTTTCCATAAGGTTTTGGACACACAGTGGTTACTTTTGTATATATCTGTGTCCTCTATACTATTTCTGCCTCTGTAACTACACCTTTACAGCCCCTGGTGTCATTTTTACTTTCTTTACACGGAATTTTTCTGTGTGCATTATAGACACCAACATGGGGTCTGCACAACTGCCTGTCTGCTTGCTGGATCACTCTACCTGCCTCATTTGCATGCATTTCACCTGCTTTTGAGGTGATTTGCATGCCACGGACACTTCCGTGTTAGCACCCCTCGGCTCCCTTTACTGGATTGCACATCTGCTTACTTCCGCGTAAGCACCATACCACTATGCCTACACAGCAATTAAGTCCATGTAGCTTTATTAAATTCCCCCACTGTGTTAACCAGCTGTTATAGTAATATTTCTGTGGCCTACAGAAAACTGACTTCATGTAATCTAAGTTGTAAGTCAGTTTATGTAATAGTTATAAATGATATTACAATGAGCAATTGCAATTTTTTTCAGTCATTACAAATACATGAACAACTGCTTCTTCTAATCCAGCACATGTATTATGTCTTTAATTTACAGGGCTACATATGTGGATTATCATTTTAGTAAACATATGCTACACTTGCTTTTATTAAGAAAATTATGTTAACACATAAACCATATCTATTTTTGAAAGATATATTTATGTGTATACACATGTTAAAGCTCTCCTTTACATTTTCATAATAGCATTACAGGTAATATTTGCAGTTACACATATCTTATTCAGGTAATACCTCTATTTATGTAACATTGTTATACTTTTTTTCTGTTTAATATGACCCAAATAAAATAGTGATGATTAAGAAACAAAGGTTTGTACTTACTAAAGAACTCTGGCCTTCTCTCCACTACCTGGGCTATCAAGGGTACCATAACTTGTCAGAGATTTTAGATGCATAGCTAGGCTTAAAAAGGTCCTCATGGTCATTAACCTAGTAAACACCTGTGCACCAATGAATCTATGAATCCACTCAGCTAGCTGATCAGCCCTAGACTTTTGCAAATCATCATAATAGTGACAGCATTGCTGGCTAAAGCAAGTGATACTTGTAAGGGCTGACAGGTGGTCACCCATCTCCTGCCAAGTATCTCTTTTTCCAGGTAGTGCCGTGTGTGCATACCTCAGTCTTATCCTGATATGATTCATTGAGAAGATAGAGCATGATATTGGAGCAAGGCCTCATGCCTTCCCAGGTGATCCTATGACACAAAGTGCCAGAACTGGAACGAAGAAAGTATGAGCAGTTATATAGTTCTCATGTTCAGAACCATTCTCTATGGGGTGTGGCATCACTTTAACCAAACCCAGTTAACTAGCAGGGACATTAGTTCAGATATTGATATTATTAGCAAGTTTGGTTGTACCAAAAATGCTTTGTGACATACATTTTTTTTCTTAAAAGAAACCAGTCATATTTCACTTACATGTTGGATAATTGTTAGGTATATGATTTATAATTGCCACTGCTGCTGGTCATTGCATAAGGTGCATTTTTAGAGTATAACACCTGAATGCCAATTATACATATCTCATGTAGTACAGCAGCAATTATTTATTTATTTATTTGTTTGTTTGTTTGTTTTATTTTATTTTAAGGGGGATTAAATATTACTATGCATGTTATGTACAAGTTTTAGGAACATATGAGTTGTCTGAGGTGCTATGGTGTGACAGATAATGTTAGATGGGTGGGGATTACACCATATTAGTGCAAACTGCCCTTCAGGTTATTCCATTTTGTTTTATATTTTTTGTTTTAACTATATTCTGATTTATATTACATTATTCTAGGGCCATTTGAGCATTACAGTGGCAAGCTTGGGACTGCTGAAGAGTGCTGTGGACTGTGGAGCTGTCCATAGTGTGTTCATGTCAGTCTAGGAGCCCATTGATAATTGTCCAAAACTGATGTACACCCACACATCGCTGTATACATTTGTGTATTACCATGATTCATAGAGATAAATGAAAAAAAGTCTCATTTGATAAACCAATTGTAAATGGTCCTGAATTTATGAGGAAAATTTGAACATCATTGTATTAATTTGCTAATATTCAAGGTAGGTGACAAATGTTTTAGGACACTACATATAATTAATCAGTTAACACCAGATGAGGAATATCTTCTCTCCATCTGTGGGGAGACACAGAAGATAATGTCAGAAGAATAACCAGAGGTGACATGGACACTGGTGGGTATTACCAACATCTGAAGCAGCAACACTGGTCTGCACATGAAAGCTGGTTTAAAAGCAGTAACATATACTTATATAGACAATTGAAAGCTAACAAGGAATAATCACATTAAACACATGACAGTTAATTATTAATAGATGAACCTTGCATATCAGCACAAAATGGCAATGAAGGCAGTGTGCATGGTAAATGACCCACTCACCCCTTTATAGGTTCACAGGTATTTACTAAGCTAACGATCACAAGATCCTTTTTAAGGCTAGCCATGCATCCCAAATTTCTGACAAGCATGCATTAGCATATACTATTTTATTGTTAGTAATTTTTTCAAATAATTTCATTACAGAGCCAGCATCATAAACAAGCAGTTCCACTTTACCAATACATTTGGAGGATAGCAGCAGCGGAATAGGTGTTGGTGAGGAGGATGCTGCTGCTGACGATGATGATGACGATGATAAGAACATAGTTAAATTTATGAGGCAGCCTGAGGAAAGTGGCAGGCAATCCCCAAGTTTAGGATCTCAGACCCCACAATATGTTAGTAACTCTGCAGAAAGTGACAGTACATCACAATGTCACTCATATGATGACATTTCACTCAGCCTTGAACAGAAGGAACAACCATACCCTTCAATATCAGTATCTCCAAACTCAGAGGAACACTTTCAGGATTCCAAAGGAGGTGTAAGAATTTGTTAAAGCTATCCCAGGAAACATGTAAAGTAATGGCTGTCCAACAGGAAATGTGCTGTGACATTATTAGGGCTCAGAGCACTGCCTCAGACAGCTGCAAATGGTCAGGGTCCTCCAGGGTATGTATGAGGACTTCAGCACTGCTTGGAAATGGCACAATGTATGAATAATGCCACAATCACACTGATGCAGAGTATGGTGGCACATCAAGCATCAATGGCTGCCTCCATTCATACACTAGTTAAGACTTACCAGACTCAAGCTAGAGTCAGTCTTGCAGGGTGAAGATCTCAGGGTACTGTCCAGACACATGGAAGGAAATCACATGAGAATGCAATTGCTTCTCAGAAAAATACTATAAGTAGTTTAGGTGAACAAGCACAATAGATTTCATGGAATCCACATCAGTGTTCCTGTATCTAGAAGAAGCTCTCATTCAGCATCACAATCACAGACATGCAGCACTGTCAGATCAATGTCTGCAGAATCATCTGCATCAAGTAGGTCTTGATATCAGACCAAATCACTATCCAGATCTCATGGTAGCCTCTCTGCAAAATCACTTGCACCATCACTTAGCCTATCTTTAGGAGATGCGTATGACTCATTTCTTCTTGAACTACAGTGAATCATGTCTGACAATTCTGTAACTTACGCTTTAACATTCAGACACAGCTAAATATTTAGCTTGAATGGGAATAAGATAAAAAAATAAATATCTTGTGTGGTGGGGGAGCCATCTTTGCAAATATATGCATTTCATACCTGTAAATCTACTACACAAACCATCAAGGAAAGATGGAAAGATGGAAAAAACAGAGCTATATGCATTACCATTGTTATAGGTGGCAGTTACCTACAACATAAAAGTGTTAATGCACAAACATTTTCAGGAGAAATGTCATATCAGAATTACAGATTAAGATGAGCATCCTGCTATGTAAACTTACACTGCTGCCACTTCACCATCACCCCTGCACAAATGATGATATTCTGTGTGTTACTGAAATCACAAATTAGTGTTCATGACAACATAAAGATAACCTGCTGAGTAGTACCTCAGCAAAGAGAATTTGAGAAGAAATTGCACAATATAAAAATGGTATAATACATTTTCGTTCAATTGTAATGCATTAACTCATGAGCTGTTGCAATGTTGAGAACATCCAGATCCAGTACTTCAATACTGAAGTAAAGTACTACAGCAGAAGTTATTCATCAAAACAAAGAAAAATATGATTATTATTTATACGATGCCTTACAACATTACTGAACAGGAGCAGGTGAGCACTCAGGCATGACTTTAACAATAATATGAGTAATTTTTGTAAAGGAAAATAACATTTTAATGTGAGAGAGAATTTCAGGTGAACAGTGACAGCAGGCTTGCACCACACAACATAAGCCACAGATATCACTGCATGCATCAATTATAATCTGTGTGTTTTACAAGAAAGCAAACATTAACCTGAATGTCATGGTCCATAGTTCTTGACTAGATGCCGACTCTTCACCTACACTGCTGCATCCCATGCATGAACCTGCCAAATGGGGCCTCTTAATACCACTGCTGGCTAGTCATCTTTAGTCATTGTGGGACTGGGACTGGGAGCTGCAGTGACAGCATGGGTCACTTCACCACCAGACAAGTGCATGATTATGTTATGCAGAATGAAACAGGCAGTAAACATCCTGCATGCAGTAAATGGGTCTTACTAAAGGGCACCATCAGATTCATCCAGACACCTAAAATGGCTCTTCAGGAGGCCAAAGACCTTCTCAATGACAATACAGTCTGGGACAGAGATGTGTTATATATCTCCTCTGCAACTCCACTTGGATTTATCACTGGTGTCATGAGCCATGGACACTAGTGGATATCCAGCATTGCCTGAGGAAAAAAAGAGAGAGAGAAAAGGGGAGAGACAAAACAAAGAGAAAGTGGCTTAGTATTCAACAGTGCATTTTAACATGAATAACTACTTAAAAACAATATTCAAAAATATTTTTGTACTTACCAGCAAAATGACGACTAACCTTCCTACCATGCAGGATGAGGTATTAGAGCTAGTGTACCAGACATGGGAATTGTGTGCACTGTTAGGATGCTGGGCAGAGATGCTGTTGATGTACCCCATGCATCATATACTACCTAGCAATTTGATGGAATGGTAGCCCTTCTTATTGTAGTAACACTCACTCTGTGAACCAGAAAAGTTCCTACTTCCAATATGGGTGCAATTTATTGCACCGAGTACCTTAGGGAAATATACCACCTCATAAAAGGCACACATAGCCCTGGCTAGGTTCTGAGGTGACATCAGGAAATAGATGTACTGATACACGTGTGTCAAGAGTACATCCAGGAACTGCCTCAGTATCCTCAAGGCAGAAGCCTTTAGGGTCCCCAACGTGTCCCCAGTTTGTCTCTGGAAGGCCCCCCCTAGCAAGTATTGTGAGGGTTATACATACCTTAGTGTCCACAGGGAAAGGAAGTCCATGCATTCCTATAGTATTTTTATAGGAGTTAAACATACCCACTAAGACCCTTATAATGTCCCTGACCACTCTGAACCTATCAAGGATTTCCTGATTGTCAAAGTTACAATGAGTTATGTTTATATTTTTGCCTTCTTGACCAGTGGGCACCACTGGGAACAAGCAGTTTTGTCCCAGCCAAGACAAGCAAGTCACACCTGGAAATAGCAAAACTAGCAGTAAGTGACAGCATTGTTGTGACTTGCAACTCAGATTTGGCGAGACTTCTCTTTAAATGACATGTATCCGGAGGGTGCAGACAAGCGTGAAAATTTCAATATGAATTGCAAATTGTGTAGAAAATACTTCATTAGCATACTCTGAGTTACATAATTCCTCATTTACATCTCATCATTAGTACCTTTGCATAGGCTTGGGTGAGGTCATCGCCCATTTGTATAAATGGCCTCTTTAAATCGCTGCTCAGCTGCACTCATTTTTGGACATCTCAGATAGCCTAAATGCAAGTGCGTAAATGACTATGAATACCTCCGTAAATATTGTAAAATGAGCATATCCAAGTAGAGAAGTGAAGTAGTTATAGTTCTGTTCCGATACAATATAAACAATGGGGCAATTCAATAAAGCCTACATGTTTTTTTTCATGTACACATCACGGCGTGAACTTTTTTAGATTCAGTAAGGGTCACTTAGCTGCACGCAAGCACGCACAAACAGGGAAACTTCTGTGCAATGCAAATTTCTGCTTAAGCAGGTGAATCTTATGCAAATTAGGCAGGTGGAGCAATCCAACAAGGTGAAAGGCATCTGTGCAGACTCAGTGTCTGTGTTCATAGTGTATGTGTACATTTTCCATGTACAGGAGTCTACACGGACAGAAGAGGATGTAAAAGTCCACAAATATGGATATAACTCCCCTGAAAATAGTAGATCACATACATACATGTGCAAAACATACATTGTGGATGTTTGTAAAAGGAAGGGAATATACAAAATATTAATTTTTTTAATAATTTTTGCATGTTTGTGCTATGCGCCACATTGCACAAACATGTGTAACAGAAAAAAAATTAAAATAACATCTGTTATGTAGTTTTCACAAATGTACTGTAGGAACTTGCATTGGGTGTGTACAACAGTGCATTTATGCTGTTACCCAGCTTACATGGCTAAGATCCGTGTAGTTTCCAGGCTGTCAGCATGAATATGTATGCAAATGAGGTTCATTTGTTGAATCGCTAAAAGGAGCAACTGTGTCCACATATCCACTTTGTGTAGGCTCCTACAGGGTTTTAATATTACCACTTGATGTGGATGATATCAGGGGGGTATGTCCTGTTACTTTTAGGATTTTTTTAGTGCTCAGCACATGTTTGCATGGTGTGCAACATAGCTTAGAGTGTTTGTGAAAGCAGACTACCCATGTGACAGTGATGACGTACGCATCTGTCATGGAAAACCAGATATATTCAATTAATAATATATACTTTTGTATAATGCACCACATTGCTCAATAAAGTATGGCCTTTAAACCATGTCAATTGCATCCTAGGCAGGTGAACGTCATCATAATTAGCCAATCCCACATGGTGGGTCTACAGCAGAACTGTATAAAGTAAGCATATAACCTAAATTCTGATTTTCCCTCAATACTCAGAACCATTGGAGTAGAGACTTGAAAATTTTAACTGAAATAATGCTAGGGGCTGCTGCAGCTATTCTACTTATGGATGTGCTAGATGCTGAAGTCAATGCTGCTGGTGCTGCTGACAGTAGGCCTAGGCTGAGAAAAAGAGTGTTCAGGCCCAGGGTAACCTTCCAGGAGCTACATGATCTGGACATTGTAGAGCACTACAGGGTGGACGTGGACATATTACAAGAGCTCAGTGAACTCTGCCACCCTGACCTCAGGGTGAGAGCTAACAGCGGGAAATCAATCCCAGTGAAAACTAATGCATGTGTAGCTCTTAGGATACTAGCTACAGGTACCTTTCAAAGACCAACTGGGGACATGATGGGTATGTCACAGGCATCTGCATCCAAGATTCTCCACCAATTTCTACATGCTATGCTCTCACATGCCAGTGAGCACATATAATTTCCCCTTGCCCCTGAGGTGAGGGCTAGCAATATACGACACTTCTACCATGTAGCACACTACCCTGAAGTACTGGGTACCATAGATTGCACTCATGTACACATTAAAGCACCAACTGGTGAGCAGGGTAGAATCTATGTTAATTGCAAGGATGCCACTTCATTAACTGCCAAGTCATGTGCAATGCCCAGGGGATTATCATGAATGTGTGTGCTGGCAACCCTGGCAGTTATCACAACTCCCATATCTGGCACACATCACAGCTGTACCAGATGTTTGTTAGGGTGGACTCCCACAGGGCCATTTACTGGTTGATGCTGCATATGCCCTGGAACCATGGATGATGACACCCATCAGAAATGTACACAAAATAATGGAAGAATGCTATAATGAGGCACATGCACAAACTGGGAACATCATAGAGCATGTGTTTGGGCTTCTGAATTCACAGTTCCGGTGCCTTGATATATCTGATGGAGCCCAGCCAAATACTTCAGCCATATGTGTACAGATATTCACAGTATGTGCTATGCTACACAATCTGATCCTGCTGAAACAGCTGCAGTAGGATCAGCAAAGGAAAGGGATACACAGCCCCCCACCAGTGCCTAGGGTGCCACTGCCATAGTCACAGGAGGACTCAAAGAAGGAATACCCTGCTGATGTCCTCGTAGGCAGATGTAGGCATGCTCAGTATGCCCTGGCTTTGGCTAAGAGAAAATGCATAGCACATTCACTAACAACCTAGGGAACTAGGGACTAATATCTTACTCTTACTCACCTACAGATATTAAAATTGATGCCAGCCAAATCACACATCCTGTACCTATCCAAGTATTGGCTTTGCATTGCTCACATCAGACAGTCAGCCCTGAACTACAGTTGTGTCAGCTTCTGCACTTGTAACGTAAGTTCATACCTACACAGTAGTATAGTGGATTGTTGTGTTATGTAATTCTAGCTATGGACCAGGTACATTATGCAAGCAATTATACTGGGCTATTTGAACAGAAATTACATCCACATGGGACTACAGACACCCATTCCACTAACAGTCACCATTTATTCAGTAGGTCTCATTCACAGAATATTTATGCAGTCCTACTGGAACAGATTACTGGTACTTCATTCAAGGGACATGTCAGACAGAGAAGTTAAATGATAGTCAGACTAGTGTGTGTCCTAGCAGAGCATGGGCTTTTGTTCCACCACCCCTCAAAATAGCAGTGTCCCCCTGTAACTGCCATAACAATAAATCATCTATGCTGTATTTGCTAGTTTATGCTGACGAGGGAGTGTTTCTAGTTTAGGGGGGCTCCCTCCCTCCTACCCTTAGACAGCAATGTTTTCCTATGATTGTAACACCTGTTACTGGCAGTTGCCCACCAGGCAGATTTGCTTTGCCATGAGGAGCTTGCTCTGTTCATGTCAGATACAGCAGAGTCAATGCAATCATACAGGTGTTGTTATAAAGCATTGGTGTAGAGCTTTGCATAGTGGCCAGTTACATCTGAGGGATGAGATGCAGTGAAGCTATTTATACCATCCCATAGGAGATTATAATCTGGATTGGTAAATGTCTTTAATGTAGTTGCTGCAATTGGGGGGTGTCAGGTGTGATACCTACTTCGAATGAGACTGATTTGTGGTCAGATCTCACCAGGGAGGACCTCACAGTCGGGGTGCTACAGTGGTCACCCATATTTGTTAGCACCCAATCCAGTATGTTAGCTTCCCTTGTGGGAGGTGTCACCCAGCTGGTCCAAGGGACTGGACATAATGAAGCTGAGGAACCTTTGGGCAAGTGAGTTTGAGCATCAGTAATTTACCTAGTCAGTGGGTAGTAAAAGTCACCCCAAATCATTGTGTCCAGATGCATCTTGATAGACTCATGTAGATCAAAATAAGCAGAGTGGGTGTCCTGATTCTCAGAGGGCCACCTGTAGCTGGCAATGACATGAATAGGTGCCCCACAAACAGTCAATAGCACCTGAAGTGCATCCATGGTATCATACTGTGTAACCAATGTGGGCGTGTATGTATCCTTAATGAATATTTATACAACACCACCATTAGTTTGCACACCTTCAGTTTGAGGTCTGCATGTGTGGAAGGAGGTGTAGCCTGGTATGATTGTGGTGCTCTCCACAGCCTTGAACCAGGTGTCTGTGACTGCACAAAGGTCTGCGTGTTCCAAGATGAGGACCAGTTCCAGTGAGTGCAGTTTCCTGTTGACACTCCCAGCATTTAGCAGTATAATCTTGAGATTGTTTATACATGGGATTTTTACATTTGAAATTTTGTCCTTGAGACACAACCTAAAAAGGGCACTATGGGAGTAGCAATAGCCTTGCCCAGTAGCCTGAGACACAGTGCAAGAGCTCAGTCATCTCTGACATCACACAGTCCAGAGAGGTATGTCTCAAGTCTTACACAACAACAGGAACTATGATGTAGTCATAACAGTACCTGTTGTTGACAGATCTGACTGTATGTGTGATATGCCATATTCTGGCACCTCACAGATAGCTTACTGTGACCTTTACCTTATCTAGCCTGGTAAGAAGGACATCAATATGACTCATGATGTAATCAACTATGACTAAAATGTTTGAATTTGTGTTTTGCAGTAAGGGTTTGACCAGTGAGACAGTGATGCATTAGCCATTATGTGTACTGTGTTCTGCAGAGGTAGCATTATGTGTAGCATGCTTGCATTTCTATTTGTTAGGTGTCTGGTGCTTATGTATGTTTCTAATATGGACCTCCGCATATGTAGGTATGTGTGATGTGGGTTTGGGTGGAGTAAGAGGTGAGGTGGCCATGTTGGCACCCCGCTGATTGTCATATGTACTGACAGGTGTATGATGGAGTATGGATTTAAGGTTTTTAATGTAGATATATCTCTCACATGTTGTGTTTGTGTGGAGTAGGAGTAGAGGCTTGGGAATGCTGTCCACATCTCTGCAACAATCAGAGATAATGCCATTAGCAATAGATTATTGCTTGTGTATACATCACAACAGGCCATGGTTAGCCAGTGGCCTGACAGATGCTTACATCTAGCATGTTATTAACTTTATGGTGTCATTCTAAGGTAAAACAGTACCTGACAGTGTGAGACAACATGGTAGACTGAGTATGCTGCTTTTCCAGGCCTGTGGCACTTGCTTGAGCCATACTCCTGTTATTATGCGTGGTTACAATAGCATACTTACAACTTGTTTTGGCTGAATAAAGTTGGAATTATCCTTATATCAGTGGTTGCATTCGTCTTCTGGGTGCCTTGGACTATTTCAAGTATTTTTTGGTGCCTTTGGTGTTTTGTTTTTATGTTTTTATACTTACAAATGTGACAATGTACAACTCCATCAAAGTAAGGGTCATGCTGCTACACCCTTGGAGTTCACAGCCTCAAATGCACTCTCTGTAGGCATTTTTTGCAGTGAAGATGTGCATGGCCGTGCATGCAGGGAAAACTTGTCCAACTTTGCTGTCATTACTTTAGCCTTGCAAGCCTACAATGTCTGTCAAACAACCAGACAGCAAATGTATGTTGTGCAAAATGATGTGGGAAGCATAGTTTAGTGTTCCAGGAACATAAATGTACAGTATGACGTACCTAGGACATGTGGGAGGGACAGAGTCATTGCCCAAAGGTGGCTACCCGTCTGCAGTAGGCCTCACATCCATGTCACACAGATCACCACCAGTATGCTGTTGAAGGCCAGGCTACATGAATTACTGTAAAACTGTCACCTAACATGGATCAGTGCCATTGTGGAGCTCTTGATAGAGCAACCTTGGACATCTATGTCACCTGAGACTTACCTTATATTGTGATGCAGCAGCTGTGCTCCTAATCACCATCAGATCCGTACCCTAATCAAATGCTATGAATCTCAGAACCCAGGGTATAATACATTGTCAAATGATTGGTCTGGTTGTTAATTAAGGCATCTACCTGGAAAAGGCTACAACAAGCCTGCACAGCCTTGCATCATGTGTGACAAGTGTTCGAATCAACAAAAAGGCTGTGGCCCACTTCTTATCTTGAGCTTGGTGCTAACATCTTCTGGCGAGAGACAAAGAATAGGAGCTTTGTATCGCACCACAGTGAGGCTGTGTTGAGACCAGCAGTTGTAGTAGTAGTAGTAGTATCCAGGCAGCAGTAGTTCAGGAGACTCCCCTCTTTAGCATTCTTCATAAGATAATTGTTCTTTTCCAGTATGCACTGCTTGATTAGTGTGTAACTTCAGCATAACTGCCTAAATACACAATCCTTAACTTTACAGGGTGTAAGTATTACTTTCTCATCAATTGCTTGGCAGTGTTTTGTACAGAATCAGACACATTGGGTGGCATTTTTTCCTGGAAACCATGATGGCATTAACTCCAATATCAAGTTGCACATAGGACAACTAGCATGCACTGTCAAACATTGTCCCCATAGTTGCAGAACAGATACTTGTGACATTGAGTGATATTCTCAATACAACTGTTTAATCAGTAATAAAGAATATATTGCCATGGATATGAGGATTCCCACTGTGACCTTTTCCACCCTGGTGGATATGGGCATCCTGAGGCAATGTAGAAATCTCCCCATGTTTACTGACAACCACTTCATTATTAAACAAACTAATATGGTTTGTGATAGATGTACATACACAATGTCACTAGAGGCAAATCTTTCACATGAAAGTATTCCTAATGTCAATAAGGTTGTCAGTGGTACACACGCTGCACCCATCACACAAACTCCAAAGCAGACTTGAGCTGAGACACTGACATGTAACCTACATAAATCACAAACACCTCGAAGAGAAAGTCCAGATAACAAACACCCTCGGCAGCCCCATATGCACTCTGTGAAAACAACACACATATCAACACATAGAGTAACATGTCATGCAGGACCAACCTATAAGCCCATAAGTCAAGCCGGCATACAATACAACATTCTAGTCATCACAGACTTCATGCAAATGAGGAGCTGTCATTGAATCCCACACTGACACAAATGTTCACCAGGAGGGGCTGACACAGACATACAGTTGTCGTCAGAGCCATGGGCTAACACTAAATACCAAGAAATGCACAATACTATCCTTTAGGAAGTTATCCACCCCTGGTAACTATTGAATTGCCAGCACACCTCAGACAATTGACTGAGTAGTCAGTGACTTATGGACACAGATAGTGATCTACGCTATGCCTGTCATGTGTCTGTAATATTGTGGACATCATTCTATGTTGCGCAACCTATAAACAAGGTTATGGCATGTAAATCCAAGGAAGCCATTGTTCCACTGTAATCAGTATTCAACAGACCTATCATTGGTGCAATACCACCTTTGGTATGTAACTAACCAGGTATATCCAACTGTAACATCCACAGAGGTTCCTCAGTAAAGCACTACATGGTGTACGTAACATGTCCTATGCAGACCATATAAAGGCCCTATCCATGTAGTCTGTCTCCTACATGCTTTGGAGGGGAAGTGTATGCCTGCCATACAGGACAGTGTCAGACCCCACTATGGACCTCTTGCATATCCGCGAAACAAGTAGTACCAGAATTACCTGTTCAATAGACCTACACCTTGACTGTGGTATATATAGGACATGCTGGAGAGACAGGTATGTAATGCAGAGACTACACCTTATATGGAACAGGCTCTGCATCCATGTGAAGCACAGTTCCACCCTAATGCAAATCAAATGCAAAATACACAATTGGATGGAGAACATGACGATCATACCTGCTTGTGGACCAAAGTCTACAATGGACACAGGGGAAACTGTGGATGGTTCAACCCCCGTGCCCTGGCTTGTAGATGTTTCAGTTCCCAAAACCCTGCTTACACTTATCAATAATATCAGACCTTGACAGTGTTTAGGGATGCATGGCTAGGCTTAAAGAAGCCCTTGTGTTTATTAGCCTATTAAACACATATGAACCCCAGAACCTAGACCGTGTTACCTTTCTGATGACATTTGTCTTCTGCTCTGACATTCAATTCTGTGCTCTGGTGTTGATGGGTTGATGGTAGATGTGTACCCATAGGTGTGTCCTATGCAATCCTTAAAGTAAAACATAAACATTTCCTTGTAACATCTGTCATTGGGTGACTACACAGCCATTATAACAGCATCCATTGTAATGTACACACAATATTATGGTATAGTCATAAATGTCAATGTACAAATTCTGAAAATGAACAGTACAAGTAGCATGTCAAAAGCAACATTGGATGAAACAACTTCATATTAATGTAGATACTTGCCATCTGCATCAGACACATAACTTTAGTTCCCTGCATCCATGAGAGAGATGAGAGGGATGTGGCACAGGTATCATCACTTGCACAGGGTGTTGTGTGGGGGTGCAGGAGGACTATGCTGAGCTAATAGATTGACAAGTTTGTGAGTCAGGAAGGGAAGCCAGCAGAATGGACCATGGATATGTGGTATGTGCATGTCTGTAGATGACCTGAATGTGACAGTGATGTGTGAGTGGCTGTGTGTATACAGCCAAGCTCAGTGCTAGCCCTACATGTCTGTATGTTGGGCAGCTGTGAGCCATGCATGGTAGAGCTAACAGTTCATCTCTGCCCCTGAACATGTGAACTGACTCTGCCAGGAGTTGCACTGGTACCTCCATGTCCAAGTTTAGATGCTGTGCTACTACCTGAGGTTGACTGCTGTCTGCTGGGAATGTGTCCTTGAAGAGACCCCCCCCCCAGGATTACGAGCCCATGGCCTGCCACATTTTGGTGTGGACAGCACACTCCCCTCTGGAGCGCTGGATGTAGTGCCACTACAGCAGCATGATTGTGCATGGCCATGTTGACTCTCAGTAGATGTAGTTGCTGACCTACGTCAATCAGTCCGACACTCAACTCCAGTCAGACATTCCATCACAGACAATGTGCATTCCAAGACAGATAGTGTGCAATCTGTCTCAGACCAACGTCTTTCCACTACATCAGTGAACTGATCCAGGCTATCAGCAATATAGTGGAGACAGAGACAGATGTCAGACTGTGCTGCATCCATAACCCTGAGCATTTGTCTGGGGTTCCTTTCTGAATGTGCCTTTGCCTCCATGATGGCCCTAAACATATGCCAAGTGAAATGAGATGAGACATCTGCAACAGGTGGTGGAGGGACAGTAGGCCTTCTACTAGCACCCCTATCAATCCACCTGTGTAGAACCTTACCAACTATCTGGTTGTGGTCAGTGTCAACAGTCACTGCAGCCATAGTAGCCACACTTCCCTGTTCAATGTTCCCGCCCTCCGACTTTCCAATATCTGTAGCCACAGGGGACTGGGTTTGCGTAGGCATACTGGCTGTGTATGGTGATAATGAGAGTGGATGATGGATGTCAACTTCTGTGTCAGATTCAGCCCCTGCATCCCCCAGCTGTGCCTCACATTGGCCACCATCATCATCAATGCCTGACATCAGTTTGTGAAGGGACAAAGACCAACCTCCCTGGTCACCTGTGATAAAAAGGGAAAACCATTACATTAATACCTACACTACTACACTTTAGAGTGTAATGTATGTTAAGTTGTAGACACTGCTGTCACTATTACACACTTGTGTAACCCAAAACCTCATATAGTAGGACATGAGGACATTATTTTCTAACCCAAATCTGTAATTATTTGGAAATAAAAGTTCTTTAAACAAGTATCTCATGAGCAAAATATAAATGATGTACACTGCTGACATTCTGCAAAACTCAGCACAGTTGACAGTTATGGCAATCAGTAATGTCCTGACAATACTGTCATATAAATCACTATGGTTACACCTACAAGGCATATGTATGAGTCTAAGCTGTGTACAGACAGAAAATATTGGTACAGTTGGCAATCATGCAGATAGTACATCAATCCAGCCAGCAGGCCTGTGATGACACTTGAACGAATACAGTAAACTAAATCTACAACTCTGACAAAACAGTTTTGTGCTTACCAGCACCAGGAGCACAGCCTCTTCCTATTCCTGACAGTCCTGAAAAAATGTGAGGGAGAGGTAATGTACATAGCAGCACATGTGACAGTATAACAGGGCTAATACTTCAAAATATCTCACATTTACATTAACTGCTATGTTAACAGGTATGTGGGTCACAAAATGTGCATGAGCTTAAAACTGCAGCTAACCTCCCCCCAAAACACCTGACAACCACCTAAATCTATGATACCCTGATACACTGAATGCTATAGTATTCCAATCCTGATCCAACTAAGCATACCTGTATGCTCCTCTTGATTGGAAATGGTGGCACCTACAGCCACAATATATTGTGTGATGGATGCCTGGAAGCTGTCCAGTGTTGCAAGGTTCACCAGGAATTCATCAGTGGCTGACAGAGTTTGTTCTGCTGCAGGCCCAACACCAGTGACCTAATGTTTCCTGGCCATGTCTGCTGCACTTCTGTGTGCCAAGTTGATCATGTCAGTGGCATGGTGTCGCACCTGCTCATATGTGCGATTCTAGTGACCCACAGCAATAATGCTGTGTACTAGTTCATCCCAAAAGGTTGTACACTCTTGCTTATTTGCCCTCCCTATGGACAGCAGAACTTGGTAGTGTTGTCTCAAGGCCTCAATAATGAGGTCGTTTTCTGCCTCAGTGAAAGGTACACAGCATCTGGCATGCATGATATCGCTTGAAATACAAATAAATGCAAACACATGTCAGGATCACATATGTAGGAGTACAATATGTAGATATACAGCAATAAAGGAAGCCTATTAGTATTCCCTGCTTGATTACACATTTCACAATCAACAGTGTGGCAAACATACAAAGGTTGTGGAAGCAAGCAGGATAGTAGCAATAGTGACCCACTGCTTTTTGTGACATGACAGATACTCATGTATGATCACACAACAAACATAGGAGTCCATTTAGTGTGCCCCATAGCAGGGGAAACCTCCACCCATAACATATGAATAAACAACAGTGCCAACCAAATAGCAGAGTACTACAACAACTGCTAACACAGGAAGTATCCAGGAGACCTGTGTACCTAGTCACTACAGAGCATTATACCCTTGCTGTACTCTGCATTCTCTATAGGTGTAACATAGCTGGAGATCACTGGCATGTCATCAATACATTTCTAAGAAAGGTTTACTGATGTAATCCCCATGCCCCTAAGTATATTCAAACATCATGTTGAAAACAAAATGGTTACATACCTGTGGAGTGCAAAACTCTTCTGTTGAAAGATACATCTGTATTAGTACTGTGTGAATGAATTAACCATATAAACTAACTCTCATACACAATGGTTCCCCTAGCTAGGTGTTTGCCTTTTTAAGATGGTTCTCATTAGTAGGTGATTGCCTCTGAGCCAGCCTGTGATTCATGTGGTTCAGGAATGCTACATGCAGCATACACAGCTGATTCCATCCCCTTTCTCACATTTTGGGTTGGAAATTACTGGGGCATGCATTATGTCAGCACAGAGAGAATGTTTGTAGCAGCTACTTGTTACATACAGATGCGTGTGCTACTGGCTGAAGCTGCTGCTGCAGGCAATAGGCACAGACAGGGAGGCTGAAGAATGTGCAGGACAACAACACTTAAGAGTAACTGTGTGACCTGTGGCAGCCTTGGCGTACAACCAGAGAATGATTGAGGGGAACCCATCCCACTGGAAAGTAGGGTATGTGTTTAAGGTAAGTATGTTAGCCAAAGGTATCATTAACAGAGTAAAGGGAAACATGTTTGTTGTATCCTTGAACAAGGTAGGGTGTGTATTAACCATTATGTCAGCCAGTTGGATAACTGTCAAGTCATGTTAATATTGTACATTCTTGGTATTCTATTTGTTTATTCTTTGTCGAGGCAATCTCCTCACCCATAGGTACAAGCTTTATTAATGTATCATATCTTATAATGTGTAACTTGTGTGACTGAACATTCCTTACTGATTATATGTACTAGCATTGCTTATTCTATTTTTTTCTGTCTCCCATTACTATTTTTATCACTTTTTTTCCTCTCCATGCAATTTTTCATTACTGTTTTACTATGCAATCTTGCGTTTTAATTCTATGTTTACACTGTTTATTTTATGAAACTTGTTGAAACTGTTTCACTGTTTACCATGTAACCTGTTTTTAATACTATTCTTTACATTGCTTATTATATGTAACTTGGGGCTTCCACCCACGGGCCTCCTCTAAAAACGGGCCTTTTTTGGGTCAGTCGGACACACCTGGTAAACAAATGTAAAATAAATAAATAAATAAATAAATAAATAAATGTGTTCTGTCATGGTAGTCATCAGGAACGTGTGTGCTGACAACTGTTGCTTCTAGCATGACCTCCATATATGTATGTTACTTGTGCTGCTGTGGTTGTAATATCACTAGCAAATCTTTGTGGGCTGCACTCTGATATGCCTAGGCCTCATTTGAATTACATATTTCAAGATCCTCTTGGAATTCATATTGATGTATGACCTGACATTCTATGCACATTCTAGTGTTGTAATAGGAATAGTTTAAATGTGGTCCTATCTGTAGGCCTTTGACTGCCATTATTTAGAAGCAGGCATTCAAACTGTATTGCTTTGGGTGGATAAATAAGTGATGAGACAGTCATACTATCAGAATTTACACTGGTGATGTACACATACATGTATTTTAAATGCTAGACATGGCTGTATTTTAACACAGGACCATGTGGACCAAATATTAATGTTTTCACAGCATTTAACAGATTGAGCTACTGAGTCACTGTTATAGCAGGTACAGTTTTACATGTTGTAGATATAATTGCACACTTGCCTGCTGTTACATACCTTACTAACATCTATTATTATATGTATGGCTTTATAGTGATGTATTTCTCTACCGGAGACCCAGTTAAACTCCTATTTTTCCATTACTCATGTAGCAGGTGTATTTTTACATGATGTAGATATAATTGCACAGTTACCTGATATTGGATATCTCATTTATATCTATTTTTATGTGTATGGCTTTATAGTGATGTATTTCTCTACCACAGTCCCAGTTACACTCCTAGTTTTTCATTAATCTTATAGCTGATTTGCATGATGCAGCGCAATGCACAGCATGGCTTAAACACGCTTAATGATGAGAAAATGATAAGTATTATATTTTGCTTAAAATGCCTCTGTTAGTCAGCTAGCTGTGTGGCTTGGTGGGTTGATCCACTGTTCTACAGGTGCAACGGTCCTGAGTTTGAAATAGGGCACAGGTGTAATTTGTGGACATGATTACTATTTTTTTCAGATACATTTATCAGTATATTGCCATTTAGCTTAGCTTAGCTATGCTGTAGTCAAGAACCATAGCTATTCATTTCTTGTATGGCAACAACTGTGTACTTTAACAGATTTTTTAGCTGAATTTGGACTGTCATCCCCAGAGAGAGGGGCAAAGACAATATAAGTATGTTGTCAAGCCAGTTGGAACAAATTAAGTGTGTCAAATGGACACAAGTGCAAAATGGAGAGCTATGTATGGGAATATATATATATATATATATATATATATATATATATATATATATATATATATATATATATATATATATATATATATATATATAGGGACAGATCCCCATTTTTTTTAAGGTGAGGGTGGAATGTTGGGGAAAGGACATAGGTATGTGTGGAGGAGGTAAGTTGAGAAGGTGAGGAAGCTTTTGCAGACATACAAGACAGCAGACAGGGTTGGTATGTGACACAAGAGGGGGCGAACACCTTGGTTGGGGAGGGTGTTGTGGAATTTCAGTCCCATGGATGTCAGACACGGTAGCAGTGTGACTCAAGTCCTCACTCATGGGACTGTCAGCACTGAGCCTTCACTGTTCTTGTGGAAGCAGTGGTCAATGCCAATGCCTGGGGCTAGACTGCCCCACCAGGATTGACAGCATGCTCTCCATCCGGCGTAGGCATGCATCAACAGTTTGGTGCAGCAAACCATGTACCATGCCTGACAGTTCATTGCAGGTGACAAAAGCACCCCCTCTACCTCCACTCCCAGAGGGGGGACCACCCCCAGCCTTTGGGGTGGAACTACCTGATGGACCAGGTAGTACAGGGGCAGCAGAGGAGGCGCCACCAGGCTGTGGCCCAGACATGCTTGGCCCCAGTGTTTCAGCTGGCAGAGTCAAGGTAGGTGGATCACTGGGAACCAGCCTTCCTTGTTGCACTGTGGTAAATTAAATATAAACATAAGGAAAAATAAACATAACCAAACAAATGTAATTAATAACATAAGAGAAAACAATAATGAGTAATGGAAAGAAACTGAAAATAATATAATGAGAAACACAACAATAAATAACAAATGAATGTTTTTTTAACAACAAAGCAATATTACATTATACATAAGGCCAACATAAGCAGTAATTATAAATAATATGATAAAATCAAATTATAATAATAAATATAATTAATAAATAAAAAAGAGAAGGAGTGGGGTGAGAGAGAAAAAAACATTAGTAACTTCACAGGTAATATAACTACACAGACTACTACTACATACTTCTACATATGTCAGATTTCACTTGTGAGAACACTGGCTGCTTATATTGTATAGATGATGTTGCATGTACATAGTTCTCAACCTGTTAGCATAGGATATTATGGGTCAAGCCATACAAAATGGTGGTACAAAGGCACATCAACAGGGAACATTTTTACATAGTGTGATCATACATTAGTAGAAAGGTGTTCTGATAACAGATTTGCCATTAAATCACATTCCAAGTAATGTCATATATCTGCAAATCAAAAGACCAGACATATGGGGCAGTAGTCATTACATTCTTCCAAAACCAGGACAGTTGAGAGGTATGTTTGTGTACACTAATTACAATAGACAGCTGGACATTTCTAAGTTAGCTCCCACTGGATTAGAACCCACAAGCACTGACTGCAGGAAGACTGAACATTTTATTTTAAACAATAAATTTTCAGACCACCTTTAAAACTTTTATTGAGTCATGTTGTGTGACATTGTGCATTTACATACATGCATAGCTGTATCTGGTGTTGGATTAGAACCAACAAGGAAAGACTACAGGAATATTGAGCACATTATTTGAAAAAAGTAATTATCAAAGCATCATCTCCTTTTACACTTTATTGGTTAATGTCACTTCAAATGTGCATTCATGCACATGGATAGCTATCTAAGACGTCTGCTAACTTACCCGTATACCATGTTCATGTACTGTTTACAATCTACAGCATATTTCAGACAAAATGAGTGCACTGCATTTATTTCTGACATATGTTGGCACATTTATTACTTCACCTTTATCGGATAACTGGTGTTGAATTAGAACACACAAGCAGTGACTACAGAAATACTGTACATTTTATTTAAAAACCTTAAATTATCAGAGCAACATCTCCTTTTACTCTTTATTGACATATCTGTTTCAAATTATGATTTACACACATGCATAGCTGTTTATGAGATGCATTACCTTACACATTTACCCAATTCATTTATTAACTGCAACCTATAGCATATTTCAGACAAAATGAGAGCACAAACTTGTCCTTTAATCTGGGTACTGCACTGCAGTTATGTATGACATATGTTGGCACATTTTTTAGTACTTCACATTTATCATTTGTCTGGTATTGGATTAGACCCCACAAGCAGTGACTACATGAATATTGAATACTTTATTTGAAAACATTAATCATCAAAGCAACATCTCCTTTTGAACTTTATTGATTAACATTGCTTCAAATCTGGCATTTACACACATGGATAGCTGTCTAGGACATCTGTTAATTTACCCATATACCCTGTTCATTTACTGAGTGCAACCTACAGCATATTTTAGACAGTGAGCAGACCAGAACAGTGACTCTTAATTTGGGTAGACCACAACATTAACTGATGGTTGGAAGCTATGCTACACAGTACTGCATGCTTACTTGCTTTAACTTGCTTTATCATTTCAGATATGGACTGACACATTAATAAAGATGTAAGATGGTATTTCATACCTGCTGTTAAGACAGCAAAATCTGTGATTTACTTTATTGTATTATTATTAAGTTATACATTAAGTTATTACTTTGATGATTTTCTTACTTACCACACACTTGCCTCATCCTGGCTAAATGCCCTGCATGGGACTGTACATTGTGAGCCCTCTCTTCTGCAGCTGTGGTATGAGAAGCAAACCATTATGCACACCAGTTTTGTACAGATTCAGCTTCTATATTTATAAATTACTGGAAAACATGTTTACATATCTGTGGGTGCACCCATCCCTAGCCTCTTGGACCCAGGTGCCCAACGTTTCCCTCTTTCTATGTTTCAGGTCATTATAGTGGTAATGACACTGCACTGCTCACCAGGACAGGCAATACCAGTTGTACTGGTAAGGTCCCTAGCCAAATTATCCCAGGTCTCAGACTTACACTCTGAGCCCTGGTAATTACCCTGCAGCAACCAGGGTTCATAGTGTCATACAAGGAGTCCAATGAATCCCTAGACTCCTGCACACCTAACTTTTGTGCCCTAAATGCACTCCCTCATCAACTCCAGCAGCCATACCCACAGTCAAGGTCAGGCTCCAAGGAATGACGTGAAATTCCTGCCTACTGGCCTTTATATAAGCTGCATTCCTGCCCTTGCATGCCATACTGTACCTTTCAAAAACACACCATGTCGCTTAGTATCGTGAAAACTCACACAATCTTTGTTTAAGAGAAGCTTAGCAGTGTGCAAACTGGAAAAGACCATTGACCATGTTTAAGCCCTGCTTAACATCATGCAGATTTTCTAAATGTAACAATTATTTAAAGTCAGCCAATGTTTCAGTTACCTGACACAGTTTCACAGCATTATATGTAAAAAGCATTACTAGCCAGGACTCAAACTTGAGACCTACTACACTATAGACCATGATTTAACCTATCTAGCCACTGGGATAGTGAAGGAAACAGGAATATCTTCAAATATACTGTGAAGGTGTCTGTAAGCATGGTACAGCTTCACTGTGTGGGTTTGCATGTTGCTTAGCACAACAGACCTACAACAATTGAATACATCTGGTTTCTATTTTTAGCTGTTTAGCAGATGTCTACTGCTTAAGTATGCCTCACTACACCTTGCTAAGCAACACACCACATCAGGCAAACAAGCCCAAAAAGAAAAAAAAAATAATATTGAATGCATCTGGTTTCTATTTTTAGATGTCTAGCAGATGTCTAATGCTTAAGTACGCCATACTACACCTAGCTAAGCAACATGCCGCATTGCGCAAGCAAGCACAAAAAAGAAAAAAAATATGAATAAAAAAATTATTTATTAACATTGAATGCATCTGGTTTCTATCTTTAGATGTCTGGCGGATAACTAATGTATATGTGTGCAAAGCTAAGCATAGCTAAGCAACACTCCACACTGTGCAAACAAGCACATAAATGTAAAAAAAAAAAAAAATGCAATTTAATGAAATAAAATCTTTTGTACACCTTTCAGCCAGAGTGGATGGGCTGAAAGGCATGTGGCTGCACCGTCAGTCTTACACGGATTCAGTAACCATGTTGCTGTGACTTCCCTTAGGCATGCACCATAATTAATATGTATAGCGCAGTGCCGAGGGGGAGTAGCTGTGTACACAGTTACATTCCGTGTAGGTGCTACACAAGCTTACATGGACTTTATTGAATCCTGGGGAATGTGCAATATAACCTATAGCAGAAGCAGTACAAAAACTAAACAGAAGACTTGGAAATGTCCAGTTAATATTTTAGTATTCTTTGAACATTGCCTGACTAGTGGGTATACACTCTCACCAACTAGGCTTCCACACATATGCTTCAAAACTTAAATCCTGCAGATTTAAACTCCATGAAGATCCTTGCACTCTTTCCTTTCTACTCATAAACTTGCACATCATGTCTCCATTTTTTCCACTGTGAAAGTGACAAAGTATGCATACAGTATTTGCTCACCAGCATTCTCCATTCCTAACAATTCATTTGCCAAAACAATTAACTCACTATTCTCTTCTTCCTCCAGGAAAAGAAAACATCAAAACTTGTATAATTGCATTTTATACCTTAACTTACATAAATTGCCACCTTTTCCCTTGAGCTATACACTCTTGATTTTATAAATGATTTATATCTTAATGGGCCAGATTCCAAAACAATTTGCACTCAGGAAATAACACTGCAATAAACTTGTGACACTCATTAGAGGGGATTTAGAAATTAGCCTTAGATGCTTCTTTATGTGATATATCTAATAAAGCAGATCACTAACACTCATGGACTAATATTCCATAACTCTTAACCATTTTACCTTTGCCTCATGTCATTATCCTTCATTTACTGATCCTGTCACCCATGAATCAATTTCCTCCTCCTGTGCAATTCTCCTAATCTCATTTATTAAGCAATTCTTGGCCTTCCCCTTCCCTATGGGGACTCTAGGAACCTGAAGAATACAAATTGTCACTTATTGGTGCATCATTACTTATACATTTAATTTCTTTGTATACTTTTTATAGGTATAATGCCTCTAGCTCCAAATAATTCAAGTAAGAGAGATTTTTAGATTACACTCTCTCTGGACAGGAGTGATGTGTTCCAACTGCAGCATCTTTGTCTCTAAAAGCATGTGCTATAAATCCAGTTGTAACTCTGTCTTCCAAGTTTTGCAAGCTTTATTGTGTGTAGAGTTCAGTACAACCTCAGACTCCATATGTCTTCCTCACAGGTATTAAAATTACCTGTACAGCAAGGCTGGTTTGCAGCTGACAAATGCAATTCATTTTGGCTGATACTTTAATTGGCTCTTGCTGCTGTATCAAATTCCCATAGTAGCCTTTGTTCAGCCAACCTTAAAAAATCCTTTCCAGTTAGCTTATAAGGGCCCTGCTTGTAAGAAATTCTTACACATTAATCTCTCTCCCGTATCTATTGTTACATTTTAAAATTTATTCATGAATATAGCTAACTTAGAAGAAGCAGGTTTAAGCATATCACTTAGCAACTTAGCCCAAGAAATCTGGACAAGAGTTTGCCATGGTGACAGTAGCAGAAAAGAATTGACTTCCTGATCCAACAGGAAGTTGATTGTTTGGAGACTGCCTTGCCCAGAGCCATGGGGTGAAAGGAACTAGAGTCGGTCAGATTTTCTGAAGGACTTGATCTTGACTAAGTATAATCTTAATTGTCTGTGTACATCCAGAGAAAGAAGAATCCTCTCTGCATTGTTGGACAGGTAGGGGAAGAAGGTAGGTAAGTGTATGGACTGGTTTAAGGATAGCTCGTTTACCACTTTGGGCATGAAGGTAGGGTTTGTGCGCATGGTCACTCTGTCATTGTGGAAGGTGGTGTAAGGAGGGCAGGCCATGAGGGCCCGTAGTTCTGAAATGCTTCTAGTGGAAGAAATGGCCACTACAAGAATGGTTTTCCATGTGCACATTAGTAAGGTGGCTGAACTGGCTGGCTGAAAAGGAGGTAAGGTGAGTTTTTCCAGCACAAAGTTGAGGTCCCTAGGCATATAGATGGGTTGTCTTTGTGGTCTAATACGCAAGACCCTTCTCAGGAAAAGTTTAATGTTCAGCCTGGAAAGCAAGGGGTGCTGTAAAGGTAAACATGCTTAAATGGCTGACAGGTGGACTTTTTACAGAAGAGTATGTTAGTCCAGCCTTAATGAGTTCACAAACATAGCTAAGGACTAAGGAGGAATTGGCCTGAAGGGGGTGCCTGTCCTTAAGAAGACACCATTTAGAAAATATTCCTATTTAGATAGGTATGTCTTTCTAATAGTCTGTTTCCTGGCCTCCATTCGGACTGAAAGCATGTCCTCAGAGTAGAGTTGTCTGTAAGGGATTAGAAGTTGATCACCCAAAGAGTTAGATTTAGCATTTGCAGCTGAGTGTGAATAAGAGATCCCTTTTGTTGAGTGAGTAGGTCCACCTTGTAGAGTAACCTGTGGTCATTGCCCTAGGCTAGAGATTGAAGAAGGGGGCCACTAGGGCCTTGGCCAATAGGGAGTCACCAGCAAGATTTTTGTTTGGTCCTTCTTGATTTTCAGGATTACCTTTTGTATTACTGGGAAGGGGGGAAGGTGTACAGGAACATCCCGTTCCATGGAAAGCTGAAGGCACTCACCCTCCTGGCTAGTGGAATGTGATGCCTGCTGCAGAAATTGAACAGTAGTCTGTTCTGGGGGGAGGCAAACAGATCCACTTGAGGTGTGCCCCACCGGTGGACGAAGTCTAAGAAGGTTTCCCTGTTCAAGATCCATTCGTGAAGCTGTGAGGATGTTCTGCTGAGCAAATCTGCTATGTTTGTTTTCCTGAGAGGGGATGTAAGAGGCCTGCAGGAAAAGGTTGTGTTTGATGGCTAGATACCAAATTTGTAGGGTTATCCAGCATAAGAGATAGGCCTTTGTCCCGCCTTCTTTGTTGAGGTACCACATGACCATGGTGTTGCCTGTAAGTATGTGTAGCAGGCCTGGTTGAAGGATGGGGAGGAAGGCCTTGAGGCCCAGCAAGACTGCACTCATTTCCTTGACATTGATTTATTGTTTTTGTAGGTCAGGGTTCCAAGGCTCTTGTACACTGAAGTATTTTAAGGTTACCCCCCACTCTAGGTCTGATGCACCTGTGTGCATAGATTGTGTAGGGAGGAGCTCAAGGGAATACCCTGGTTCTCAAGGATGTGCTGCATCCCCCACCTCAGTTCTGTTTTTAAGCAGGGCAAAAAGGGAATTAATTTGTCTAGGGAGTGTTGGTTCTAGACCACACATTTTTCAAGTAGCACTGGAATTTCCTCATGTGCTTCCTGGCTAATGGGAGCATGGGAATAGTGGCTGCCATGAGTCCCAGGACTTGCAAGAATTGCCTTGCAGTTAGGTGAGACACCGAAATAAGTGTTTGAAAGTGGCTGGAGACAGACTGCACTTTGTCCTGTGGGAGAAACTACCTCATCGGGTCTGTTCTGATCCTGCAGCCCAGGAATACTTTGTCTTGCTGGGGGAGAAGACAGGATTTCTGGAGGTTTAGGGTGAACCCCAAGTTGTGAAGGAGGGTCATGGTTAATTTGAGATGGTTTTGTGGCATGGAATCTGATTCCACCAGAAGGAGAATGTCATCCAGGTAAGGGTAGATTTGGATTCCCCTGGTTCTGCAATATGCATTGGCGGGGGTAAGGCATTTTGTAAATAGTCTGGAAGCAGTAAATAAGCCAAAGGGCAAGGCTGTAAATTGAAAATGTGAGGAATTGCTAGTACATTGTAAGAATTTCCTGTGAGGGGGCTTGATAGGAATGTGGAGGTAAGCCTCCTTTAAGTTCAGAGTGGCCATGAAAGCTTGGGGTGGCATCAGGAGTAGGAGGGTTTGGAGTGAGAGCATCCTGAAGGAGTGAACTTTTAGGAACTGATTTAAGAAGGATAAATCTAGTATTGGTCTCCAAGGACCATCCTTTTTTGGGGACTCAGAATAGATGTGAGTAGAATCCTTTTCCTTCCTGTCCCAAGGGGACTGGTTCTATAATTCCTAGTGTAACAAGCTCTTGCAGAATAAGGGGGAACAAGTGGAGCTGGTTTCTTGGTGGGAAAGGGATAGGTTTTGGCCTTGGTTTTTCCCTCCAAGAAAGAAAATATCCCTGCTGAATGATGGATAGAACCCACTGGTCTGTGGTTATAGTTTTCCAAAAGGGGAGGCAGTGGGGTAGGCGGGCAGACAATGGTAGGTGGGCAAGGCAGTCATGCTGAAGTTTGGCCCCCTCTGTCTGGAAAGGGCTGTTTTGAGGGGGGCTGAGTGTTGAGAGGTCTGGGGTAAGGCTGTCTGCTGGATCATCTTCTAGGCCTAGATGAGGGAGGATGAGTAGAAGGGGTCCTCCTGACAAAAGAAGCCTTAGCTGGATAATTTCTATAGTATTTAGGAAAAGGGGACACCAGCAAATGCTTGCTGTCCTGCAGCTCTTTGCTTTTCTCTTGCAAGTTTTTGAAAAGCTCAGCTGAGTTTTTGCCAAATAAGAGGTTGTGGTCCAGTGGACCATCCATGATTTTGGACTTAAAATCCTCAGGAAGGGGTTGAAGGCAAAGCCAGGAGTATCTGCGAAGGGCAGATGCAGAGACTGCAGACCTCGTTGAGGATTCGGCTTCATTGTAACTACACGTAATGAAGTGTCTGGCTACCTGGGTGGCAATGTCAGAGTTTGTTGGACAGTCAGGGGTAGAGGCCAACAGGGTTGATGCCTGGGAGACTAGATCCAGGGCATATTTAACCATGTGGGTTTTGTAATTAATAGCTCTGAAAGCCAAGGTTGATGAAGTGTATACCATTTTACCCATTCTGTCCATGGTTTTACTGTCCTTATCTGTGGGCGGAAGAGAAGCAGAGGGTACCTGTCTGGACTGTCTTTCGGGAGACAGAGCAATGACAGCTGGGTCTGCCAGGGGAGGTTTTACCAGAAACTACTGGTCACCAGGCACCTTATAAAACCTGTCAAGTCATTTTGGGGCTGGAGGCTGAGAATCAGGGTTCTGAGATATTTAGTTAAATGTGTCCGGGAATGCTGAAAGCACAAGGGGAATAACTCAAGGAGAGGGAGATTCAAGTTTTAAAAGCTCAAAATACCTCTTCTGGGTGTCAGTCATCAAGGTACTGTCCCACTTGAAGTACTCCTTCATTTAGTTATAGTTTCCCCAAAGGTAATATCCTCTAGTAGGGAGTCCCCCACAATGGAGTCTTCATCTTTGGAATAGTAATCCACAAGGGAAGTGATTTGTGAAACATATGAAACTGATTCTTCAGATGAGGAGTAATACTGTTCTTGTTCTTCTTCTCCCTCTTGAGAAGTGGGTTAGGGCAGAAAAGAGGCAGAGGCTGGGCGAGGGTTCAGCAAAGAAATGCTTGATGGTGCAGGGCCTGAGGTTCTAAGGGCCATCAAGGCCTGCATCAGAGAGTTAGTAAAAGTCTGCCAATGTGGCGGTCCTTCAGGAGCAGGAGTGAGATGCTTTGTCTTTTGCTTTTTCTTGGTAGGAGTAGGCTTAGGGGAAGGCCTAAAGCTAGAGGCCCAGCCTATGGTAGGAGAGGTCTCAGTTGCGTGGCAAACAAGCGGCTTCCTCACCTGGAACTGTTGAAGCTGATGATGAAATCAGGTGTTCCTCAGCCCCTATATCAGTAGCCAGTGAGCTGTCCAATAGAGCGGCAGTGGAAGTGTATATATGTGTGTGTGTGTGTGTGTGTATGTGTGTGTGTATATATATATATATATATATATATATATATATATATATATATATATATATATATATATATACACACATATATACTGTCATATAATAATTGGGAGGTTGTCTGCTGCTAAGTTGGTGGACTTAATAATTAGACACCATTACTAAGGGTTTTGCATCCGGGAAGAAAGAGGTCATTGCCTCCCTCTGTTCTTCCCTCATGAAGCCAATCATCGAGTACAATGTCCCATTTGGCATGTACCTCACTAGTCACCTGCAACAACTGGAGAGGCTGCAAAAGTACCTCACAAAGAGGATCGTAGGCCTTAAACACTTGTCCTATATGGACAGACTCAAAAAACTCCAATTGTTCTGTCTCATATCACCTACTTAGAGGTGATCTCTGCTTGACTTACAAAGCCATGTCTGACCCAGCTCTGTTAGAAATGCTACATCTATAGAAATCCCAATCCCTACGCACCACATGCTCCAGAAACCTCAGCCTCATTACCACAATCAACAGAACATGCTGGAGATACAGATTCATAACCCAGAGACTGCCCATGCTATGGAATAGACTTTCCATTCATGTCAAGCAGTGCACCTCGCTCACCCTCATCAAGAGAAATCTTGATGAGTGGATGGAAAATAGAAAATTCACCCCGGCGATAACTCCAGTGGCTCTACTCTACAGAGGCACTGGGAATTAAGGTCAGGTGGCATGATGCCAGGGTAATCCAATGGCTAGGCTTTAAAGCCCCCAGGGCCATTAGCCTAGTACATACCTATTAACCTATTTATAATCTGTGGGTGCTATGAACCTATGAACCTATAGGTTCATAGGTTCATAGGGTTATACTAGGCTATCTGCCCGAGGGCATTTACAAGCCTAGCCCATAGTTTTGTGGCTTACGCCACCCCTTTAGTATGGGGAACTATACCCATTATTTTGCTGTGCCTCTGTTGAGCAGTGACACTGAGGTAATCCCTGGGGTATATCTGCGATCTCCCATCCATTGGTCAAGATTTCTCTTGAACAAGGCCAGCGAGGTGCTCTGCCTCACATATACCGGGATTTTATTCCACAGCATAGGGAGTCTTTGGGTGATGAATCTATCCCTCCAGCACGTCCTATTAATAGCCGTGTCGAGGTTTAAGTCTCCGCCCTTGTGGCTCTGACGGATCTAGATTTTTGAGGTGAAGCATATTCATCAAATCTGGGTTTGACATGGCCTTGTATGTTAGGCAAAGGTCACCTCTGAGCAAGCGGTGGCGACTGAATAGAGCTGGAGTTCTTTCAGTCGGGCAGCATAGGACAGATGTTTGAGACCCTTTATCCTTTTGGTGAGGAACTTTTGTGGCCTCTCCAGCTGCTGCAAGTGTCGGGTCAGATACATTCCGAATGGGGCATTGTACTCAATCATTGGTCTGATGAGTGATGAGTATAGGAGACTATGACCTCCCTTGATCTAGATGAGAATCCCTTCATGATAAGGTGGGCAATGTAGAAGGTCTTCCTAACTACTTTAGCTACATGGGTGTCGAATGACAGACTACTATCAACCTGGGTCCCCAGGTCCCTGATAACTTCTTCTGTACTCAGTGGATTGCCACCTATTTGGTAGCTAGGGGTAACCTTGTTTTTCCCGAAGGGTATGACTATGCATTTTTGGCATTTAACTTTAGGCCATGGCTCTGGCACCAGTTATCCATTTCTGTGAGACCCTTCTGAAGGATATCTGTGTCAGATGTGTTTTCTACTATGGCCCAGTTTGCAGTCATCTGCAAACTTTGTCAGCCATAACCCTCCTGTGTTTGCTTGTACTGAAAAGTAGATGCCAAACAAGAGTGGGCCCAGGACTGAGCCCTGTGGTACACCACTTGTGACAGGCTTTGAGTCTGACATGGCGCCAGCAACTCTGACCCTGTGGGTTCTGTCACTCAGCCAGTTTGCAACCCATCTTGTGATGTATGGGTTAACATTTAAGCTGATGAGTTTTTCAATGATACCCGAGTGGGGTATTGTATCAAAGGCCTTCGCCAGATCGAGGTAGGCTGTATGGACTGCCTTTCCCTCATCAATGGCTTTGGTGACTGTTTCAAAAAGTCAACCAAGTTTAGAAGGCATGATCTGCCTTTGACAAAGCCAAACTGGGATGGATCCAAAGTCTGCAAATTCCTATGTCTTTATTTATGAGGTCCATTATGATCCTCTCCATGGCTTTGCAGATAAGGCTTGTCAAGCTAATGGGCGGTAATTTCCAGGGTCGGTGGAGGCACCGCCTTTGTGAAGTGGGACCACAGTTGCAGTGCGCCACTCCTGGTGCGTATCCAGAGGTAAGACTATGATTAAACAGCTGTCCTAGCTGTGGGTTTAATTCCTCGTTGAGTTCGTGGAGCACACAGCCGGGGACACCATCAGGTCCCATGGATGCTGTGTTTTTGCTTTGGAGAGAGCAGTTCTCACTTGGGCGTTGGAGATGTTTGGGGGGCTGCAATCGCTTGGTATAGATATCTCTCCTTTTGGGGGGGGAGGGGGGGGGGAAGTTTGCACTGAACCTGTCAGCCAGTATGTTGGCAATGTCTGTAGGATCAGTAATCTTCACATCATTTTGAACTAGTTCTGAGCATATCTGGGAGTTTCCTCCCAGGTTTCTAACATAGCTAAAGAAGGCCTTATGATTGTCTTTTGAGTCTTTAGCTATTTTTCTCTCAAAATTTGCTTTGGATGATTTTATGAGAGCTCTTAGTTTTTTACTTATAGTGATCAAGGGTGTCTTACACCCAGTTTGTGAATAAATGCATGTGGCTTGGGATAACTGTTCTTGCCCTCCGAACAGGGCGCCTGCTTTCTAAGTCCATCCCTCTCACCGGTAAAGCTGTATTTCAAGTACTTGGGTGCAGTATATATGATTTATTTGGAATGTTTGCATTTCTGTAGCTGGAGTTCAGTTGCCACTGAATGATGCTGGCATGAGCAGTGCCGAAAACAATGTGGATCTGCTTTAGTTTAATATGTGCATCTGTTGTTGCTAACTAGGCTGTGATATTTAATTATTCATTCAGCATTAGGACCTGCATAGTTCTTAACCATCTCCAAATATGGGCACACTGCCTCTTATAATGTAGATAATGTGAAACACTTTCTAATGAGGTCACAGACTTTGAAAAAATGTTAACTTGAATAACACTGACAAAGTTTGACAGGAGTACAGACTCAAATAATAAGTGTTGCAACTGGAGCGCAGTCAGTATTTTGGGTGCTGGATATACATCTGCTTATGTACCGTATCCCAATTTTTGGTCCATTGGAACTGGAATAAATGTGCTACCCATATAACCTTGTCAGTCAGTAGCAACCTAGTCTTTAGTTGACAATGTCTTTAGTGTGTACTTATTCGGATGACTTTAGAGATCTGCAGTGATTGTGCAAAGTAACTGATATTGGTATATTGCAGTGACACAAGCTTGTGTGGCCTATTGTGGTACAAACTTTTGGAAGTGGTTGGTTAACTTGCGTCATTACTACTTGGTTGCATTGATTAGTAGAGTCTTCCACTTTACAGATGGCCAACACATTCTAACAACTAGTGCTGCATTGCAGACGGAGTATAATCTAATACAATCAGGGAGGTAAATCATACAACACATTAAGCATGGCCCTAAAATATGTGAATGGAGCCTATGTTTTGAGTAGGGTTGTTACTATACTGCAAAACTGCTTTGCAATAGTGGGCATTTTTGAAGGTATCATCAAAGACACCAGCATATTTCAGCCATAGCACCAATTGCACTGGAGGCTGGAAAATGCATCTGTTATCTGATTCATGAAAACTGACCTTGATGTTCTTGCTTTAAAAATACCTTCTTTGTGAAAAGTGACATTGAAGCATTCACCAATGGCCACAGTGGTTTCTGTACACAACTAAAGGGAAGAGAAAATATGATGATGTGGCTTGTATGTAGAAAGATAAATGCAGGGACAGTGCAACAGTATTTTTGAAAAACAAGTGGAATAAAAAGTATGTAGGCAGAGACTACATGCCAACATACTTTGGGCATGTCAATCTCAAGTATTTAAGAAGTTGAAGTAATAAAGTAAGTGATACCTTAAACATTAAATTACTACTTCAGAAACTGCATGTGAATGCAGTCAGGTAAGGCCATGGCTATAGTGCATCAAAAAGAAATATCACTCTGTCAAAGGAAATGCTTGAACAAGGGAAAATTAGATGAGTCAAGCCCCCTGCTGAAAGCTGCCAATCACAGGAATTAAGAGCTCAAATTACCCTCAGGACTTTGACAGCTAGGGAAGTTAAGTGTTACGGGGGAGGGGAGAAGTAGATGGACTGGAATTCAGTCTCTCACAAATTAGTGCCAATTAAGCATAATTAACAAATCAGCAGTAAAAAACACTTAAAAGTCTGTTCTGTGACATTTGCACTGCTTGTGTTTTAAGTAGTCATTCAGCAGCAGGGAATGTTACAAAGGACTGACTTGAAGAAAGCAGTGTATGCATGTAACACCTATGGAATGACAGGAGCTTTAGGCAAAGGGAGGCCTACATGATGTAACATTTTAGAGCCAAACACTGCATTCTGGGATACTGAGTGGCAAACTGATTTATCAAAACCATGTTGAGATGCTAGACCCCATGTGGTCAGACTCTGGAATTACATATAAAGATATTTAAAATGCTGTAAATAGTCCCAGAGTGCTGATAAAATGTAGGAAACCAAGCCATGACAAAATAAACATGTTTTTTGAGTCTGTGGGTGCAGTACTCCTTTAAAGACACCAGGATTCTAATGTGTCTCTACAAGCCAGATTTCAACAAGGCTCACCCTTCAGTGCTAAAGCATTAACAAATCTTTTGCACAGACCTTCTTTTTGACCCAGAACTTTTCTCCCCATGAAACCAAACCCATAGACACTCATTATTCCCACAGTCCTGACTTTGTTTGCTCTGGCAATTGTGGGTACAAAAACTCTTCTGAAAAGGCAAATACACATGTCAGTCTTTGACATGCATCTGACACTTCTAGATGTCATAGTTTCTTCCTCACTGTACAACCAACAAAGAATTAGTTCTCACGTGAATAATGACCTACGATCCATCATGACCCCTTTCACTATATTACTTCCTGACCAGTCCTGCACATTGTTAGACTTAGCTCTATTGCCATAGTCAATAAATTCCTCAGGAACAGTTTTTCTGCCCCATCATTCTTTTTTTGTAATATAATACATAGTAACCCCTTGAGAACTCTTCAGGTATTCCCCTTGTCTGTTTTATCTAGACTGTTCAGCTAACTAATTATGCCATGACATAATTCTATACTCAACATAACCCTCCTTTGTCTTTAAACCTCTCTCCACCGCAGTCTGTTTCACATTTACCTCCTTCACTATTTTTCATTCTTTCAATGGACTGTGACCTTCACACCAGTTGATTTCCAACTTCCCTCTCCCTGTCACTCTCCTTTTCCATTGATCATACAACGCTGCACCTTTTACAAGAATCCCTGTATTTACTTAAGTTTTAACATTCTTCTCGCACCCTCGACTCCCTTTTGCATATTCGTCCTATTCTTATAATTCAGTCAGAGTTCAAAGATATGTGGCTAAAGGATACAAAGCTGGTTACAGTCTTGAATAACAGTAACTGGTCAAAAGCATATTTAGTGCAAGGTTGTCTTTGTGGGCTTCAAAGTCCCGATCACTTCTCCATATAATACTCCCTGCACCCATGCTATTTATGTAATCAGCTACTGAATCACTGCACACTGGGGATAAGGAGAAATCCCTACACACAGTAACCCTGTTTGAGGAAACATTTTTTAGCAAAGCACTGAAAATCACAACTTGACCAAGTGTAAATCCTGATACCCACTAAAAGAAAGAGGTCACGGAATGTACAAATACAGAAATTTAAAGAATGACTTCATGGAATATAGCTGCATTCTAAAATAAATCAAATACTCTCAAAATCATTTGTGAGAGAAGGAAGGCTATGCTGATCTTCCTGCTAACATTTTTCTTGTACAAGCAAATTATGTGTATTTTCTCACACTGCTGCACTCCTTAAATATGAAGTGAGATACATGGTACATAAGAAGTATCTTTGGGCTAGTCATTTTTGCTCTTGTAGCCAGTGTAACTGGTCCACCTGCTTTGTTATGTGAGTACTGCCACTGCCTGCTTAACATTAGGCTTGACAAGGACAGAGGAATTTCTGTCTGGTCATCCATGTTTCTGTGGTTTAACCTATATTTCACATAGTTCAGTACATTGTTATAGACACACACACACACGCACACACACACGCACACGCACACACACACACACAGACACTGTCTCTACATTCATTCAAGTTGTAATACAATGAGTTATGCTTTTATCATTTTTTTTAAATACTGAAAAGCATAACCCCCGAAAAAGAGAGAAAATATTTTTTGCAGTGAGAAGCAAACCCCCATACCACCAAACTTAAATATACCAACTTCACAGTTGCACTACAGTAGCAAAAAGAGAAAAATGACTAAAAGTTGTTGTGTCTTTTGGCTTTTCCCGGTTAGGGGTTGCCACAGCAGAACTCCGGTCTGCTAATGATTGGCAGTTAATTTTTACGTGCCGAGTTTCCAGCCCTGATGCACAACCTTCAACGAAGGTATGCCCATTCACGCATGTCTCCATGCAGAAGATGCTCTAGCTGAGAATCGAACCGGACTGCGTCTTACTGTGAGGCAACAACGCTACTGCAGCACCACCACCACAGATGAACCAACTAAAAGTACATAATCCAAATAGATGAAAGGGTCGGATTTAATAAAGCCTACACTAAGTGTGCACGATAAGTATTCAGTAAATTTTTTTTCACATTTTTTGCATTTTCTAGTCACTCAGAAAGATTACATTAAGTGTGCATGAAGTCTACACTTTGTGGTAACCTTTATAATTCCTGTCTATATCTAAAGCTGCAAGAATATCACTAGGAAAACTAAAATTAGGAGGAAGAAGGTGTGTATGTCCTTGTTGTCTGTTCACTCAGAACAGTGTACACTTAGCGTAGGCTTTATTGAATCTGGCCTGAAAATCTGCTTGAATGAAAATGCCTGAATGAAGAAAACATGCACAAACGTGCACATGCATGCATGCATGCGCGCGCGTGTGTGTGTGTGTGTGTGTGTGTGTGTGTGTGTGTGTGTGTCTCTGTGTTTGTGCTAGTTGTTGATCAGTATACATCCCGGAAAACAAATACAAGAAATAAATAATAAGTCCTAAACAAGAGCGGATATTATTCTTTCTCTTCAATGATTCTGGTAAAGCATTTAAGATGAGCAGATCGGTGACATTTGGGACAGCATGCAAAAAAAATGCAGCATTATACAGTTTGTTGCAGGAAAAGCTGATTCAAGCAGCAGCTTGCTGATTCTACAAAGGGCTGCTACACAGTTCATGAGAAAATGCATGGGAAAGGCAGAGGTGTGCCGAGTAAGAAAAGGAGAGAGGGAAAGAAACAGAAAGAGCAAGCACACAGCTTTACTCCAGGGTATTTCTCACCTGAAACAGCATAATTCTAAAGAAACCGTCTAAAATTGCTTTAGCTTAATACATTCATCACATGTAGTACTGCATTAAACAAAGATAATGGATATTAGAGAAGTCAGCACAGAGTTGTAAAGATTAATGAGCTGAGAGATCCAAAATATCCAAGCTGAGTAATTGATATATTCTTAAGTACAAAAGCATATGATTAAAAAAAAACTCCTCTTGACATTTTCCGATTAATGTATTATACACCGCAGGCTGTAGAGAACAAACTGGCAGTGCATTCTAGGTCCACAGTTTATGCTTCACTTCTCACTAATTATGCCTTTAGAGAATAAAGTACTGCTTTACTAACAAACACAGTACTTGCATTTAAGAAAAATTTTCTTATGGTCTTCTTAAATGGCAGACAGCCTGAAGCTGCATTTATAACCAAATGCAGACTTTTCAGTGCTTTTAGCATGAATTGCTCTTGTAATACCACTTAACAGGGTTATATAAGATGATGATTCTCATTTATGTAAAAAATATTTATAAAGACAATGCAATATGGTGATATTTCAGTTAACATTCATAGTCACTTAAGTTCAGCAAAACCTCTTCAAGCTAAACTCCTGCCACTCACTTAGGAACTGTCTTCCTCAACATTATCTATAATACTAGAGCACTCTTCAGTAGAAGATAACAGTGCCATCTTTTACATTTAATATTCATGGTGCTTACAGAAAAACAGCATTCAACATCAAGCCTTCGTTTTCTTGTGTGTATTTCTCAGGAGGCTGACATGCCCTAGTGACATGTAATCATTATTATTATTATTATTATTATTATTATTATTATTATTATTATTATTATTATTATTATTAATGTTACTGATTTAAGTCTGCTATGCACAAGTGCATCTTTTCAGGACCAAACTAAGACCGATTATCTCTCTAGTTAAGTAACGTAACACAGTATTTAAGTGCAGAGCAGATACAACAAGCACAGCCCTGTAAAACAAAGCCCCCCCCCCCCCCCCCCACTGCAGCTTCTGGCTTTAATCCTGTGCAACATTATGCAAAACTTTTTTTTAAATATGTGTTTTTTGTGTTGTAGAACAGTTCTTTCAAATTAAAATGAGAAGCCCATCCATAACAAGAAATATTTGAAAAGAAAAAAAATAATAATAATTCTTCCTAGAATCAACCTTTCCTGCAACAAACTGTATAATGCTGCATTTTTTTTGCATGCTGTCCCAAATGTCACCGATCTGCTCACCTTAAATGCTTTACCAGAATCATAGAAGAGAAAGAATAATATTAGTTCTTATTTAGGACTTATTTATTAAGTATTTATTGTATTTGTTTTCCAGGATAGTCCGACTGGGTATACAAAGTTTCCCTTTTCAGCAGAGGCTCAGGGAGAAAGGCTTCAAAAACGTGGGCAAAGATACTGACAATATAGTAATCTGTATAACATGTAATAAAAACATAACAAGATGTTGGCAAATTAACAAATCAGTACAACATATCCTGAAATTGTAAGGAAAATGACACCTATAAATTATGTGATCAGTATGCACAGTTATATCATAGTAAGAAAATTATATCTGCATTTAACACGCTCAAGCATTCATAACAGTGGAAAAATCAGTAAAAACTGCTACTCGTAAAGGAAACAAATCAAATAGTCAGGAGAGAGTGAAAAGAGGTGAAGGAGAAGTCAAGATATTTAGATCTTAAGTGATGAACGGAGAAAGGTGGAGTATATTGTTGGCAGGAGGATAGGAGAGGGTGGTGACAGAATAAGGGGAGGGGTAGCAGACTGTAGATGTGTGAAGAGTGCAATGGCCAAAGGATGAGGATATTGCTGTAATTTAGGAAGTAAACAGAACAAGGGATTATAATAGGATGGCAGAAGGTGTCTTAATTTGAAGTGAATTTTTGGTGAACCCAACATCTCCAGAACGCTGTGTTGGTGTCACTGCTACTTGACCAACCAGAACCTCTGGACAATAGGTGCGGAGGTTTTCCTTTCAAGATTTATCATTTCAGCTAGGAACCCCCAGCATGGTGATTAAAGTCAAATATACCTGAACCTGACTTGCCTCCAGTTATCCCTCAAGATCAAGTTCTGAAAGCATTATCAAAAGGTAAAAATACTGCATCGATGGAGCCTGATAATATCCCTGGTTGTATCTTAAACAGCATGAAGCACGACTTCCATGAAGGTGGTGACACCGAGGCGCTAGAATTTGTTATTATAGAATAAATATCTTTATTTTATCATTTGTGCGCTTTCTTCTGTGCGTTCCCAAAATTGGTTTAGATCTGGTTGTTGTAATATGTCTGACCAGCCTCATATGCAAACCATGGAAAGACTTATCATGAAATTAATCAATAAGGACATAGGGAACCTTCACACACTAGATTCATCTCAGTTTGGTTTCATGAAGGTTAGGTCATGTTTACTCAAGCAGGTGGACTTCTTTGAAAAGGTTGCCAAAGCAATGGATGAAGGACAAAGAGTACATGCCAAGACTTTTGACACAATTCTCCACTCAGGCATAATAGAAAAATGAAATAAACTGAGAATAACCCCATACATCACCTGCCAGGATGCCAACTGACTCACAGATAAGATGCCCAAAATCAAAACAGTGGAAATTGCCTCCACAAAGAGACCAGTCACCATTGGAGTTCTCCAGAAATTTATGCTAGAACCTTTCCTGTTTGGAACATACATGCTCGACAAGCCACGATGCTTCGCTAGGGACGGCTTGCACCTGTCACCCCTGGGCTTTCGGATATTGGCAAAGGCTCTTGCTACCCCCATAGTGCCTTTTTAGGCAAGGCTCAAAAGACAAACCCACCTCCATAGGTATCACAAGGGATAAGAAACTAAGAGTAATGCTACTCAACGCCAGAAGTCTAAACCTCAAGATGCATGCACTCAAAACTCTCCTTAGCATGGAGAACATCGATATCTGTGCAGTAACAGAAACCTGGTTCAAGGCTCCCAAGAGCACTCCAGCACTACCAGGTTATACCTCATACCATGCTTTTTGGCCCCAAAACTTGGACCGAACCAGAAAAGGAGGGAGACTATCAATATTCATCAAAGATACCCACACCTCCAGGTTGGTGGCACAGCATGAAGCATGTGCAACTAACAGTGGGTAAAACTGCCTTCCAGTTTATAGCCTGCTACAGACTACCCTCCCAAACCCAGGAACCCCACTCGGCCTTCCTGAGAAGACTGGAAAATATGAAGGTCTCTCCAAACACCATTATATTGGGCGACTTCAACTATCCAAACATAGACTGGGAGCATTACTCTAGCTCCAACACCCTAGCTCAAAGGTTCCTAGAATTTATAAACTCAAATGCTATGGAAGAACTTGTTACCACTCCCACAAGAGGGGAAAACATACTGGACCTGATCATCACCAACATGGGGACTCTATGCTCCAGACCAGAAGTGTATCCCTCACTGGTAAGATCAGACCATAAACTAATCTCACTGGATATTCACATCCCGACCCCACCCCCTGTCCAGAAAACCACAGTGAAAAACATCTCTAAAGCAAATTTCACACTCCTCAAAACCGAGGTGGAATCCTTCAAAGCACCCGGGATTGTGGAAAATACGGCCCAGACTGCAGAATCCTTTATAAACGCATTCTATGAACACCTTCAGGAATGCATGGATCATGCAATCCCAAATAAAACCAAGACCCAATCCTCCAAAGGCAGACATCCTGTCTGGTGGACCCCAGCCATAAACAAACTATACAATAGAAGGAGGAAGCTACTACATGATAGAGCAAAATCCCAAAAAGGGAAGGCATCTCTGATCAGTGTTAGCAAAAAACTACGGGCACTCATAAAATCATCTAAGGCCAGCTTCCAGAGAAAAATTGCACAGGACACTAAGGATAATCACAAGGCTTTCTTTAGTTATGTTAGGAACCTGGGTGGGAATTCCCAGATATGCTCAGAATTAGTCCAAAATGACAAAAAATACACCAAACCCACAGACATTGCCAACATCCTAGCTGACAGGTTCAGCGCAAACTTCTCCCCCCCCTCCCCACCAAAAGGGCAAATATCTATCCCAGCAGAGTGTTGCCCCCCTGACATCTCAGATGTTCAGGTAAGAGCCGCCCTCTCCAAAGCAAAAAACACAGCATCAATGGGACCAGGCGGAGTCCCGGGCTGCGTCCTACATGAACTCCAAGAAGAGCTAAACCCAAACATAAAACTACTGTTCAATCTCAGCCTTACCACAGGATATGTACCCAAAGAGTGGCGTACAGCAACAGTGGTCCCTCTCCACAAAGGTTGTGCCTCAGCGGATCCTGGAAACTATCGCCACATAAGCCTGACTAGCTTGGTCTGCAAAGCTATGGAAAGGATCATCATGGACCTCATAAATAAAGATATTGGGGACCTACAGACACTGGATCCTACCCAGTTCGGCTTTGTTAAGGGCAGATCCTGCCTCTTAAACCTGGTCGATTTCTTTGAAACAGTCACCAAGGCCATTGACAAGGGGAAGGTGGTCCACACAGCCTACCTGGATCTCACAAAAGCCTTCAATACAATACCCCACTCAGGCATTATAAATAAGCTCACCAGCTTAAATGTAAACCCCTATGTCACTCGATGGGTTGCAAACTGGCTCAAGGACAGAACCCACATGGTTAGAATTGCTGGAGCCATGTCAGACTCCAAACCAGTTACAAGTGGCATCCCACAAGGCTCAGTCTTGGGACCTCTCTTGTTCGGTATATATTTCTCGCAGGTACAGGCCAACATGGAAGGACTGTGGCTGACCAAGTTCGCAGATGACTGCAAACTGGGCGCCATAATCGACTCTCCAACCGACACAAGCATCCTCCAAAAGGGCCTCATAGAAACAGACAACTGGTGCCAGAGCCATGGCCTCAAGCTAAACACCAAAAAGTGTATAGTCATCCCCTTTGGCAAAAACAAAGTGCCCACAAATTACCACATAGGTGGTAATCCATTAAGTACGGAAGAAGTAATTAGGGACCTGGGGACCCAAGTTGATAGCAATCTCTCATTTGACAACCACGTGGCCAAAGTGGTTAGAAAAACATTTTATATAGCCCACCTAATCATGAAGGGATTCACATCTAGAACAGGGGAGGTCATCGTGCCTCTTTACTCATCCCTCATCAGGCCCATAATTGAGTACAATGCCCCTTCTGGGATGTACCTTACCAGACACCTGCAGCAACTGGAAAGACCCCAAAAGTACCTCACCAAGAGGATCAAAGGGCTCAAACAGATGCCATATGCTGCCCAGTTAAAGAAACTCCAGCTCTACTCACTGGCATACCACCTGCACAGAGGCGATCTGTGCCTGACGTATAAAGCCATGTTCAACCCGGAATTAATGGACATGCTGCACCTCAGAAAATCCAAATCCCATCGAGCTACGCGCTCGAGAGACTTGAACCACAGCACTGAAATAAATAGGACATGCTGGAGGGACAGATTCATAACCCAGAGGCTCCCTTCACTCTGGAATAAAATCCCAGTCCAGGTTAGGCAGAGTCCCTCATTGACTCTCTTCAAGAGGAATCTTGATGAGTGGATGGGGGATCGTAGGTTTACCCCAGGTATCACTTCTGTGTCACTGTTAGACAGAGGCACAGTATACTAACCTCGAAAAAGGGCACAGCAAAATTAATTTAAAATGGGTGGCGAAAGCCAAACACACTCTGGCTAGGCTTATAAATGCCCTAGGGCAGATAGCCTAGTATGAACCTATGAACCTATGAAGTAAAAGCCAGTACTAAAAGGCTCTGGCTGACTATGTTTTTAGATGACTGCAAGCTAGGAGCAGTCATTGAATCCCCAAATGACTTAGCCATACTGCTGGAAGGTTTGCCCAAAACAAATAACTGGTGCTGGAATCATAGACAGAACCTTAATGCCATAAAATGCATTATTATAGCTAGAGATGTCATTGTCCCCCTTTACTAAGGCCTCATTAGGCCAATCATTGAGCATAATATCCGCTTTGGCATGTATCTGTCCAGACACATGCAACAACTGGAATGCCCACAGATATGCCTTACTAAAAGTATACAAAGCATAAGCAATACATCCTACATGGACCTCCTCAAAGTCCTGCCACTGTATTCTATATTCTACAGACTGCTAAGAGATGACCTGAATGACATACAAGACACACTCCAACCCAGCATTGATGGATGTACTGCACATCAGCAAGTCAAACAGCATCAAAATATTCATGCTAGGGGTATAAACCTCTTCTGCAATATCAACAGAATGATTTGAAAGGACAGATCTATCTTGCAGAGGATGCAACTGCTCTGGAACAGACTCCCCATCCATGTAAAACAAAGCTCATCCCTGTCCATATTCAAGCACAACTTGGATTTATGAATGGATAATAAAAAAAATATCACAGGACTGCCCCCTGTACTACTTATGGATAGAGGTAGCTCCCAAATGCTTTATCCCTTTCATGGGTCCCCTCAAATTATCTATGGTATGATCCCAATTATTCTCAGTAGGTTTTATATATAATTATCAACCATAGGATGGGTAAGGCCAGCCTAATACCATACATTCAAGCACCAAAAGAGAAACTGGCTAGTCATAAAATGTCCCACAAGGGCAGCTAGCCAATTACTTATTTATGAACCTATAAACCTAAATTACACACACACACACACACACACACACACACACACACACACACACACGCATTCATAGGTTCATAGGTAGGTACTAGGCTATCGGCCCTGGGGCCTATACAAGCCCAGCCAAAAAGGTACCCTGGCTTTTGCCACCCAAGAAAATTCTTTTCCTGTGCCACTGTCGAGCAGAGCCACAGAGGTGATCCCCGGAGGGAATTTCCTATTTCCCATCCAATCATCAAGATTTTTCTTGGAGAGTGCTAATGAGGAGCTTTGTTTGATATAGATAGGTAGTTTATTCCAGAGTATGGGAAGTCTCTGGGACAGGAATCTATCCCTCTGGCATGTTCTGTTTATTGTGTTGACAAGGTTTAGGTCCCTAGAGCGTGTAGCTTGGAGGAATTGGGATTTCTTTAAGTGGAGCATGTCCAACAGCTCTGGGTTTGACATAGCTTTATATGTTAGGCAGAGATCACCTCTGAGTAGGCGATATGCGACAGAGTAAAGCTGGAGTTTTTTGAGACAGTCTGCGTAGAGCATCTGTTTGAAGCCGGTAATCCTCTTTGTGAGGTATTTCTGTGGCCTTCCAGTTGTTGTAGATGTCATGTGAGGTACATACCAAAAGGGGCGTTGTACTCTATAATGGGTCTAATGAGTGATGAGGAGAGGGGAACAATGACCTCTTTTTTTCTGGATGAGAAACCTTTTGTGATGAGGTGTGCCACATAGAAGGATTTCCTGACTACTGTGGCGATGTGATTATCAAAGTAGAGACTACTGTCCACGTGTGTTCCAAGGTCTCTTATCATACTTTCGGTGTTAAGTATACTACCGCCTATGTTGTAGTTTGTGGGTACAGAGTTTTTACCAAAGGGGATGACAATGCACTTTTTGGCATTGAGCTTGAGGCCATGGCTTTGACACCAGGCATCTGTCTCAGTGAGGCCCTTTTGTAGGATGTCCACATCGTTAGGAGTTTCGAGTATGGCTCCTAGTTTGCAGTCATCTGCGAACTTTGTTAGCCAAAGACCTTCTGTGTTAGCTTGTACTTCAGAGAAGTAGATACAAAACAGGAGAGGACCCAGGACTGAACACTGTGGTACTCCACTTGTCACTGGTCTGGTCGGATTTGGAGTCTGCTACTTTCACAGTGTGGGTTCTGTCAGTGAGCCAGTTGGCAACCCATCTTGTGACATAGGGAGTTATACCTAGTTTAGTGAGTTTATCTATAATTTCAGAGTGGGGGATGGTGTCGAAAGCCTTGGCAAGATCTAGATAGGCTGTGTGAACTACCTTACCCTTGTCTATGGCTTTGGTGACTGTTTTAAAGAAGTCTATCAGGTTTAGGAGACATGATCTGCCTTTTAAAAACCCGAACTGGGTGGGATCCAGAGTTTGGAGATTACCAATGTCTTTGTTTATAAGTTCCATGATGATACTTTCCATGGACTTGCAGACTAGGCTCATCAGGCTAATGGGGCAGTAGTACCCGGGGTCCGTGGTGGCTCCCCCCTTGTGGAGTGGGATAACCGTTGCTGTGCACCATTCAGCAGGCACAAAGCCTGAGGTGAGGCTATGACTGAACATGGTACTTAGGTGGGGTGCCAGTTCATTCTGTAGTTCGTGTAAAATGCAGCCTGGGATGTTGTCTGGTCCCATGGATGCTGTGTTCCTGGCTTTGGAGAGTGTGGTTTTTACCTGTGCAGCTGTGATTACAGGAACTTTGCATTCTTCCGGTATAGAGATGGGCTCTTTAAGGGGTGAGAAAGGGGTAAAGTTAGCACTGAACCTATCTGCCAGGATGTTGGCAATATCAGATGGGTCTGTATATTTAGTGCCATTGTGCTGTAATTCAGAGCAGATCTGACTGTTGCCATTGAGATTCTTGACATAGCTATAGAATGCTTTGTGGTTGTCTTTAGAATCAGTGGCAATTTTGTTTTCGTAACTAGCTTTGGAGGATTTTATCAGGGATCGCAGCTTCTTACTGAGGCTGACCAGGGAGCTCCTCCACTCGTGGGATTTTACTCTGTTTTGCAAGAGTTTCTTCCTTCTGTTATACAGTTTGTTTATGGCAGGGGACCACCAGATTGGCTTCCTTTTTTGGAGGATCGCGTCTTGGTTCTGTATGGGATAGCACGATCCATGCACTCATGTAAGTGCTTATAAAGTGCAATTGTGTAGGATTCAGTAGTCATAACTGTATTGACCATCTGCATGGGTGTCATGAAGTTCACCACTTCTGTCTTAAGAAGCATGATGTTGGCTTTGGAGAAATTTTTTACCATGGTTTCCTTAAGAGGGGTGGAGGCAGGATGTGGATATCTAGGGTAATTAGCTTATGGTCAGATCGGACCAATGAGGCATTGACTTCACGTGTGGAACACCGGTCACTCATATTGGTAATGACTAGATCTAGGATATTGTCGCCCCTGGTGGGGGTGTGGATAAGTTGATCCAGGGCATTGGAGTTTATGAATTCCAGAAAGCGTTGAGCGAAGGAGATGGCACATAAGTAGTTTTCCCAGTTAATAGTGGGGTAGTTGAAATCGCCCATTATTAGGGTGTTTGGTTGAACCCTAATATTTTCCAGTACATCAAGAAAAGAGGAGTGGGAATCCTGGGGCATAGTGGGTGATCTGTAGCAAGCTACAATTTGGATTGCAGTTTTGCCCAGAGTTAGTTGCACTTGGATAACCTCGGCTGCATTATGCTGAGCAACTAGCCTGGAGGTGTGGATATCCTTAATGAATATGGACACACCTCCGCCTTTGGTGTTCTGGTCCAGGTTACATGGCCGAAAAATGTGGTATGAGTTATAGCCTGGTAGTGCAGGGGTGCTCTCTGGACCCTTGAACCAGGTCTCAGTCACTGCACAGATATCGATGTTCTCCATTTTATGGAGTGCCTCAAGTGAGTGCATTTTGAGATTTAGACTGCTAGCATTGAGTAGCATCACCCTCAGTTTTTGCTTGCCTGCTCCTGTTACGGTGGTGTATTTGACATTTGAACCTTACCTAAAAAAGGCACTATAGGGGCGGCAAGAACCTTAGGCAGTATCCGGAATCCCAGGGGTGACAGGTGCAGGCCATCTCTGGCAAAGCATCATGGTCTGTCGACCATGTCATCCCAGGCAGACAAATACTGGATCCCTTTAGAATGGCACCAGAAGCTTAGCCAATTGTTGAAGTCAATCATTTTGTCCTTGTACTGCGGCATCATTCTGGGTGATGGCAGAATGCTACTCAGGGCTAGGGTCATACCTGCCTGGGCTACAAGATCGGACAGCTCTTCCATGTCTCTTTTCATGTAGTCCAGGGAGGTACGTCTCAGGTCGTTCACACCAACATGGACAATGACAGAGTCATATTTGTACTTGTTGTGGAGTGACCCGAGTGCGTGGGTTATGTGGCGAATCCTGGCACCCGACAGGCAGCTGACAGTAACCTTCTCCTTGTTTAGCCTGGTGAGTGGGACATCAGTGTGCCTGACTATAGAGTCGCCTATGACTAGTGTGTTGGGTACGTTGTTTTGCCTTATTGGCTATGGTTGAGTGGCACACTGAGTCTGCGAGCTATGTGTCATTTGGGTTGTGTTGGGGGGTGGAGATTGCTTGCATTTCTGCTTTGGAGGTCTCTGTTGCTTGAGCAGATTATTATTGAGAGCCTCCATGAATGTTTTTGTGTTTCTATGTGTGGATTTTGGTGGTGTAGATTTAGTGAGACTATGTGATGAGTGTGGTTGGTGCAAGTGTTTACCTTCTCCTCTTGACTGTCAAGTTCAGTCTTGATTGGAGAGAGCTTTACCTCCAGTTTGGCTAGATAAGTGCATCTCTCACAGGTTGTAGTGTTGCGTGGTAGGAGGAGAGGGTTGTCTGTGTACATGAGGCAATTTCTACATTGCCCCAAGATGCCCAGATTCATCAGATAGACAGGAGAGAACACTGGGAGCTGACCCTTGGACATGCCTGAATAAAAAAAAACTATTTTCTTCTAGATAAGTGAGGAAAGTGAGTACAAGAGCTGTTTTTCTCTAAGCAAGTGAGGAAAGTAAGTACCAAAACTGTTTTCCTTTAGGTAATGAGGAAGGTTGAGTGCTGTAGTATATACAGAAAAAGCCCTCTGCTTAGACACTGTTATAGGTTCATGGGTGTTTACTAGGCTAATGACCACAAGGACCTTTTTAAGCCTATGCATGCAACCCAAATCTTTGACAAGTTCTGATATCCCTGATAAATGTAAGCAGGTTCTTTGGAGATAAAACATTTACAAGATGGGCCTGGGAGATGAACCGCTTACAGGTTGCCTGTGTCCATCAGAGCCATAGATGCCAAGCCAGGGATGAATTTCCTGTTCCCCATACAATTGGGTAAGGGAGCAACTTTGCTTCACATGGATGGGGAGCCTGTTCCAGAGATGGGGTAGTCTCTGGGATACATACCTGTATCTCCAGCAGGTCCTATTTATATCACAGGCAAGGTTTATGTCTTTAGAATGGGTAATTCTGGTGCTGTTTGTTTTGTGGATATGCAGGAGGTCTGTTAGAGTGGGATGCGACAATGCCCTGTATGCTAGGCATAGATCACCCCTCAACAGCCTGTAGGAGACAGAATACAGAGATAGGACATAGAACTAAAAGAACAATATTAGCTCTATCCTTTCTCTGCTGTAATTCTAACAGTTCCAAAGCACTTTCTCAGTATTTATCTGTGTTTGTAATCTGATGCTTTACCAGGTATCATTCAAGACAGTTCCACCTGTTGCTTTGGCTAGGTGTTGTCATTTTACAATTTGGGGGAGTGGAAGTCAGAAATCTGATCAATATCTAGAAGGCCAAATGGCACTGTCAGCTTAAAAAAGCTTTACTGGCATAGACATTTTGAAAGAGATTTCCCCTTTTCCTGCAAGAGGAAGTGATTTTGGGGATGTGGAAGACTTTACCTCATCCGACCACAGAAAAAGAAAGCTAGCTTTGACTTTGGCCATACCATTTTGAAAATGCCATTTGGCCACTTTGTTTTCGATCATACATTCTAGATCAAAGCTATCACCTCCAACCCCAGTGTAGCATTTGGCACAAATACATGAAAAAGGACCAAGCTTTAGACTCAAGCCACTGTCATTCCATCAGTTGCTGTTTTTTTCTTCAGGTACCCCTTCCCCCAGCTTTTCCAGGTTACATCTGTTTCTGGTCAGTCATTCATGCTTACTGTATGCATTTTGTGATGCCTTCCTGTACTCTTTAAATGTTAATTTGAAAGGACACGTGGACTGGGTCCATCTAACAAGATTGTATGCCTGCAGTGTACGCCATCCACTTACTAAAAATTTGAGTGCTGATCTCAGAGCTAATGCCCCTCCCCCACATTGGCAACTCTGTGTGTGAGTTAAGCTATATGTGTGCTGTAAATAACCGGTAGTGCCCAGATCTTTTCCTATCGTCTATCACAAGAAAAATACTGCACATATGCTGATAACATAAACGAAGGCTACAAAAGTCATTGAAACATCTATGCAGCAATGTGAAGTTATAGTGCAGTGAAGTACCGCTATGAAATGCACAGTAGCAAAATCATTTGACAGTCTGACAAACGCTTGGAAAAAAATACATAATTCTTTAAGATCCTTGTTGCGCTCTTCATTCACTGTATTAAGCAACACTGAAGCATTCCAGGTGTTAACTTGCATGAGTCTTAGCTCCTGCAGATTCTGTGTTAACTTGTTGTTGCAGCTACTTTTTACCTTAAATATTAATCCTATAAACTTATAAAGTTGCTATTATATCAGGTTTTTCATTAGCATGTATTTCTGAAGGATATGAAATCAGAAACTCAAATATCTGTCATTATTTAATGACTTCAATTCCCAGTGATTTGCCAGCAGGGACACAAAATGATGAGCCTAAAGCCTGGAAATTCTGGAAATTCTGGACAGTTGAGAGGTATGTGTTAATAGTACAGGTTAATTGTGGAGATTGAAACTGCATCTGTCAATGACTTCATGCCCAAATTGCTTGTCAGTCAAGTATGGAATGCACAAACCTGCACAAACTTGGATGGGGGTATTATGGTGCACTATAGACTGATCTGATACTAAAGTCGGACTAGCACACACTGTATTTGTATTTTGTCAATGTCACATCAGCAGCAGTGAATGTCAGTGCCTCATAACTCCACTTATACTGCATTTTAGCCTGAGCAGCAATGAATGCTAATGGTTTAATCATCTGAATCATTGCTAAAGCCTTCTGAAATATGAACTCTTTCTGACTACATGCTGCCTCTCAAAGATTGCATCTGCAGGAGAATCTATGTCCACTCTGTGACCACAGAGAGCGTGAATGCAGTTTTCATCAACTAATCTGTAAACATAGTTTTCAGCATGAAGAGTACCCATCAAGCATTTCATGCTGGGTGCTATAGCCCCTACTACCTTGTTGCTATTATATCCTACTCTAAGAGGAGATCATCCTTTGCAGTGATCCCCTATAGAAGACTGCATTAAAACCCATTAGCCAAACCCAACAACTCATACATCAAACTTTTGGCCAGTTAGACAACATTCAGTATGGGAACATTAGTAAAAGGAGCATCTCTGAAAATTTGTAAAGGTCATTGGTTAATGTACAGTCAGCCCAAGTCCAAGTGAAAGATAAAGGAATATGAAGCTAGGCCTATATCATCTAGGTGTTGGATTGCTGATGCCTGGAATATCAGGAAGTCAAGAGCTGTTGTCCTAAAGGTTAAGAAAATGAAATGAAGTGGGGTGAATAAAAACTCATCTAAAATATTAGAATCTAAAAAGTCTAATAGAAAAATAAATTCCACACAGAAATGTTATGACACTTCACTGAGGTAAATATAATAAATTCAAATGTGCGAATAAGAGGAATTACGAAACCTGTGGAAAGAAAAAAAAAAACAGGATGCGGTATAAAAATTGTTCAGGGCAATCAAAGTTTATTTTAATTACATGAGCTAAAGCAATGGTAATCTGAAGGGTGTGGCACTAACTTCTTATAGGTGAAGATAAAGGAAAACAACTACATTCTAGTAAAAGCTAACACAGCTTACTTCTCGGGAATACATGAAGTGAGCGTATCAATGCTGACAGAGGGGATGAGAGATGGAAGACATGGGACTTAGAAGCATAGATTTTAGCAGCAGATAAGGACTGGATTTGCCAGCTACTGTTCTCATTACTTATTGGTTCAGCTATAGGTTCTACTTAACTTGTAGTGGCCAGCTCCCCCACCCACCCCAGTCCTTGTAATAAGATATTTTTGCCTGTCCCCTGCATCCTTGAATTCTTTCACAGTTAATTATGCCTCATCTAGAAGGCAACTAGTTCAGAAACTGTATGTAAAATGCAATGCAGACATATCCCCCTGACAGCTCAAGTAGTGGTGTTAAACTCTGTCCTCTCTTTTTCACATTTTATTTTTTAAGATGCGTTCCATTAGGACTACTTAAGATTCGCTTGGGTATTTAATACTTAATGTCATGATCTCTCATCTGCCTTCTTTACTAATAGCTATAAATATTGAGTTGTTGTCACTTTTCATATGTCTTACTTTGTTGCACTCCTTTGAACTGTTTCTGTCTTTTCTATTGCCTAATGAATGTTATCTTCTGAACGGTACACAGTACATAAAATGTGATTCCACCTATTGTCTGCAATAAAAGATGGTAACTTCTCATTTTCTACTAATGATTGCTTCCCATGTTTATTATTTTGCACCTTTTTACAGCGGATTTAATAAATAAAATATTTTAGACCATCCCTCTATCCCTCAATCCCTTCAGCTGTATACTTTCTGTCCAGATGTTGCTTTCCAGATGTATTAATTGTGTCTTAGACTATTCCTCCATTTTTGCCAAGTTTCTTCTCATTTTTCTACATCTTCTTTTATATTAACCCTGTCAAATAAATTTGTGTTAGTGGCAAGATTGCAAACATTTTAAGACACTGAAAAAGTCCAGCATTTGTACTGACCCAAGTCTAGTACACCTCACCAAAGGACAAATAGTTGGGAGCCATTACATCATAGACTACCATAAGACCCCAAAATCATAAGCCCTGCTGACTGAATCACCAGAAAAGAACATGGTCCAAAATAACAGCTCTTCAAGTGACCACAAGTATCACAAAAAAAAGATAAATAAATAAAACAAATAAAAAGATTTTTTTCCAGAGAGGCCCCCTCCTACTTACTTTTAGTAACTTCAAGATTAAACAAACATAAAAAAGGAAAACAGTTGTTAGAATGTAGTAACACCTATTTCCTCTTCTCCTTGCTTGCACAATCCCCATTTCTGCAAAGAAGCAGTGAAATAGTGTTGCTTGATGGTAAGGATGTGTGATCAGCAGCATCACATGATAACATGGGTATTCAGTAGACCAGACTCAATAAATTATCTTTTATTCATTCGGTCCACAACTGGGTGTTCTGGTCAGCTGACCCTGTGGTACTCTTGTTTTGTCTACACAAACTCTATTTAGTATGCTCTATTGTGTTCTAATGTCAACACAATCTTTATGTATTTTACTACCATGGGACCACCCCCCAAGCCTGTTTTATTTGTTTGACATTTTACCTGGTGCAGTATCAGTTGCCTTGCTAAAATCAAACCAGGAAAACCTGCAGTGGGTACACACTATACTGTGTAATGTGCTTGGTATCAACAGTGTCAGGTTTAACTGTGTGCGGAGTTAATATGTTTATATAGATATACTGCTTAACTGTTACTCAAGATTATGTGTGTACAGTTCTTGAATAATAATTCCAGAACACTGTAAAGTACCCTGAAGTGTATTATGAATATTGCAGTGAGTTTCACAGCAAGTGGGCATGGCCTGTATCAGGCTTCCTATCCTATGTAGGCTTCTGAGCTCCCCCAAGCCTTTCTGTGTTGGAGGGAAGCCTTCTAGCTTATCAGTGGGCGTGGTAAGCACTAGGTAGCCTATCTACCACAAGAGGATTGGTTTCTGATCCAGAAATTGAAGTTTAGTGGCCGTTTGGGCAGTTTTTCCATCCCATTCAACTTTCTGGTTTAAAAGCCTGGATTTGCACTTGTTTCCCATCTTTCCAGTAACTAGTCTAGTCCTGATACAGATTTGATGTATCCAGGACTGTTTGTAAGCTTCTGAGCCCCTCAAGCCTTTCTGTGTTGGAGGAAAGCCTTCTAGCTTATCAGTGGGAGTGGCAAGCGCTTGGTAGCATATCTACCACAAGAGGAGTGATTTCTGGCCCAGAAATTGTAGTTTATTGAACATTTGGGCAGTTTTTGCATCCCTTTCAACTTTCTGGTTTAAAAACCCACATTTGCATGTGTTTGCCCTTGTTTAAGCTTTGCTCAGTGGCGCTGAGTTGAGGTAAACTATTACTGGTGCCAGAAAGTCTACTCTTCAGTTTTTCCCTTAGATCTTGCTAGTTCTTTCTCTCTTGCACTTCAAATAGCCGAATTACCTTCAAAAGGATTCTTTATAACAATTATTATAGCACACCTAGGAGCCATCAGCACTAGCCGTTCTTCATGGAAATAGCTCCAATATTTAGTAGTTATGACCACCCCTCCTGGCATGTTTAAAGGGGAGTTCCCTTGCTTTCTCCTATTAACCTGGTGCAACTGGGCATTCTGAGGCAGTGTAGCAACTGCCTCATGTACACAGACAACCCTCACCTCTTACCTCCCAACACTGACATGTGAGAGATGCATTTATATCACCAAATTGGAAGCCAAAGCTATACACTCTCCAGCCAAGACTGGACTAGTTGGTCAAGAGGAAAAGGTCAACACCTGCACCACACTACATGGAACACATAGCCCTCCAGAACACCCACTATCACAGCTCTCACATAAAAACACAAATCATACACCCACCTTCGTGGAGTCGCTCAATAGAAATTTACCAAAACAGCAGAGACCTTCAAGATAGAAATGCACTCGACCACCACAACACAGCACAAACCACAGGACATGTAGCTCACCTCCACAGTGTGCCCCTCAACCTAAGCCCCTAAGGCTAAACACCTTGCCCAATACACTAATCATAGCTGACTCAATAGTGAGGCACACAGATGTCCCACTCACTTGGTTGAATAAGGAGAAGGTAACAGTCAGCTGTCTATCAGGTGCCAGAATCCGACACATAACATACGCACTCAGGTCACTCCACAACAAGTACAAGTATGACTCTGTCATTGCCCGTGTGGGTGTGAATGACCTGAGATGCACCTCCCTGGACTACATGAAAAGAGACATGGTGGAGCTCTCAGATTATGTGGCCCAGGCAGGTATGACACTAGCCCTGAGCAGTATCCTACCATCACCCAGAATGATACCGCAGTACAAACAAAAAATGATTGACTTCAACAATTGGCTAAGTTTCTGGTGTCATTCTAAGGGAATCCAGTATCTGTCTGCTTGGGATGGCATGATTGGCAGACCTCGATGCTTTGCCAGAGATAGCCTGCATCTGTCACTCCTGGGTTTTCGGGTACTGGCAAAGGCTCTTGCCACCCCCTATAGTGCTTTATTTAGGTGGTGTTCCAAACACCAAATTACCACTGTAACAGGTATAAATAAATGCAATCTGAGGGTCATGCTGCTCAATGCTAGAAATCTAAATCTCAAGATGCACTCACTTGAAGCACTCCTCAAAATGGAGAACATCAACATTTGTGCTGTAACAGAGACCTGGCTTAAAGCAGCAGGAAGCACCCCTGCACTACCAGGCTATAACTCATTCCACACCTTTCAGCTCTGAAACATGGACCAAAGCTCCAAAGGCAGAGGAGTTCCATATTCATGAAGGATATGCACACCTCCAGACTAGTAGCCCAGCATAATGCATCTGAGATACCTCAGGTACAACTAACATTGGGAAAGACTGCGATCCAAGTCATAGCCTGCTAATGGTCCCCAACCATGTCCCTGGACTCTCACTCCATGTTCCTAAGAACCCTGGAATCTATCAAGGTCCAACCCAACACTCTCATACTAGGAGACTTCAACTACCCCTCCATCAGCTGGGAAAACTACTCAAGCACCAGTGCACTGGCCCAACACTTCCTGGAATTCATCAATTCCAATGCCCTGGAACAGCTCATTCGTACCCCCACTAGAGGAAGCAAGATCCTTGACCTAGTTATTACCAACATAGGCAACCATTGCCCTACATAAATAGTCAATTCCTCTCTGGTTAGATCCGACCACAAACTAATCATCATGGAAATCCACATCTCACCCACACACCCCCGCAAAGGTATCCACCATGAAAAACTTCTCCAAAGCTGACTTTGGACTCCTAAAAACAGAGGTAGCTAACTTCATGGCACCCATGCCAATGGAAAATAGATGCATGACTGCCAAATCATATACCAATGCACTGTACGAACACGTACATAAATGCATGTAACTAGCCATACCTAACAGAAGCAAGACACTCTCCTCCAAAAAAGGAAGCCAGTCTGGTGGTCCTTTGCCATTAATAAACTTTACAACAGAAGGAAGAAACTGTTGCAGAAAAAGGTGAAGTCCCAAGAATGGAAAAATTTCTTTATTAGCCTCAACAAAAAGTTGAGATCCCTCATCAAAACCTCCAAAGTCAGCTATAAAGGCAGAATTGCAGCAGACACTAAAAACAACCACAAAGCCTTCTTTAGTTATATCAAGAATCTCCATGGCAATACCCAGATTTGCTCTCAGTTACTGCACAATGGTACCTCCTATACTGAGCCAACAGATATTGCCAACATACTGGCCGACAGATTCAGTGCCAACCTTACCCCCCCAAAGGACCAATCTCAATACCGGAAGAATGCCAGGCATCCTGCATTACTGCAGCACAGGTTAAAGCTGCATTGTCTAAGACCAAGAATGCAGCTTCCATGGTACCTGACAATATCCCTGGCTGCATTCTACATGAATTACAAAGTGAAATGGCACCACATCTGTGTGCGCTATTCACTCACAGCCTCACCTCAGGCTTTGTCCCTACCAAATGGTGCACTGCTACAGTCATCCCTCTCCATAAAGGAGGAGCGACTACTGACCCTGGAAATTATCACCCCCATTAGCCTGATGAGTCTGATATGTAAGGCTATGGAGCACATCATCATGGACCTAATTAACAAGGATATAGGGAATCTCCAAACTCTAGGTCCCATGCAATTTGGTTTTGTGAAAGGTAGATCATGCCTGCTCAACCTGGCTGACTTCTTTGAGTCAGTCACCAGGGCGATGGACGAAGGTAAGGCAGTTCATACAGCCTACCTCATAATCTGGCTGAGGCCTTTGATACCATTCCTCACTCAGGAATTATTGATAAATGCACCAAACTAGGCATCAACCCCTATATTGTTAAGTGGGTTGCAAATTGGCTCACAGACAGAACACACAGTGTGAAAGTAGCAGACTCCAAGTCAGACTGCTGACCAGTCACGAGTGGAATCCCACAGGGATCGGTCCTGGATCCTCTCCTGTTTGGCATCTACTTTTCAGAAGTCCAGGCCAACATGGATGGACTCTGGCTGACCAAATTCGTAGACAACTGCAAGCTTGGAGCCATTATTAACTCCCCAAGTGATGCAGACATCCTACAGAAAGGCCTCACTGAGACCAGTGACTGATGTTGAAACCATGGTCTTAAGCTTAATGCCAAAAAATGCCTCATCATCCCCTTTGGGAAAAACTCAGTTCCCACCAACTGCCACATCGAGGAGAGCCCACTAAACACTGAAGGTGTTAAAATAGATCTGGGGACACAGGTTAACAGCAACCTCTCCTTTGACCACCACATTGCCACTGTGGTCAGAAAGTCCTTCCATGTGGCACATCTCATTACCAAGGGTTTTGCATCCAGGAAGAAAGAGGTCATCATTTCTCTCTACTCTTCCCTCATTAGCCCAATCATAGAGTATAATGCCCCATTTGGCATGTACCTCACTAGACACCTACAACAGCTGGAGAGGCCACAAAAGTACCTTATGAAGAGGATCCTAGGCCTTAAACACGTCCTACATGGACAGACTAAAAAAACTCCAACTATTCTCTGTCTCATATCATCTACTAAGAGGTAATCTCTGCTTGACTTACAAAGCCATGTCTGACCCAGCTCTGCAGAAATGCTACATCTAAAGAAATCCCAATCCCTCTGCACCACATGCTCCAGAGACCTCAACTTCATTACCACAATCAACAGAACATGCTGGTGGGACAGGGTCATAACCCAGAGACTGTCCATGCTATGGAATAGACTTCCCATACATGTCAAGCTGAGCACCTCACTAGCCCTCTTGAAGAGAAATCTTGATGAGTGGATGAGTAATATAAAGTTCAACTTGGGGATCACTCCAGTGGCTCTACTTGATAGAGGCAGTGGGAACTAACGATGGGTGGCACAATGCCAGGGCACTTCTATGGGCTAGGCTTGTAAAGGCCCCAGGGCCATTAGCCTAGTACACACCTATGAACCTATACATCATCTTCTCTGAACCTCAGGAATCACTCCTTTTTCCTGGCACCAGTCGTGCAGCTTACAGTCCTGTCACCTCCCACCCTTAGTTTTTCCATCCTCATAATAACTGAATTTCCAGAGAAAAGATAGTCCCTTCTTTCCTGTAACTGCTTCCATTTTCCTATGGTTCTTTCAGAAAGTCAGGCCCATTACTGATGTGTGCTTAGTAAGATGAATCGGTGGCAGAATGGCATAACATTTATAGGCAGGTACATTTGGGGGCTTGTAGTGCTGTATTCTGTGGTCACCTTTTCCTATCCTCCTTGTATATGTGTTCTTCATTAAAACCCTCTAATACAGCGGTAGTGACCTTTTAAGTCCGTGACTGGGAAAAGTGTCTTCCGACTTTAATCAAATACTATGTAAGATGACCTTTCCCAGTTCTGTCCAGAGAGAAGTGCCTGCAGATGGAACAACAGCATATTCTCCAAAACATTTCCTTAAATATGGCTGCACCATGACTGTTACAATTTGCATCACAGAATTCCTTTCCATTTTGTGTGTTATTACCATAATTTATTATTTTATTATTTTTTTCTTTTGGTGCCCAGTTAACAAAGTTGATCCAGAGGATGCTTCTTCTTAGTCATGGACTTGATAATGCAAACTGTGTGGTATAGGAAAGTGTACATAGTGAAATTAACATGATTTAATGAATATAGAATAAGAACTATAGAGCTCTCTATAAGAATTAAGAGAGTTGAATCTGTGAGTCTCCTCTCTTCAAAATAAAATCTGTGATTCAAACAAACAATCACAAAATCTGAGGCTAAGCTACTCCTTTGTTGTAGTTTAGTCTTTTGGTTGAGTTTGATTCGTTGTGACCACGAGGACGTTGGCACACCAGTCATGTCTGTCAACAATTACTTCTTTAATGTCTTGAAAATTCCTATTTGTTACTTCACTAATGCTGTCTACCCATCTTAACATCTGCCACACCTTCTTCTTTTACCTTCAATCTTTCTCAGTCTCTAATTAATGCTATTGTCTAATTATACAGCCAAAGTATAGAAGTTTTAGTTTTATTATCAGGTCTTTCAGGACTGAGTTCATCTTCTTGCAGGCAAAAGTTTTCTCTGATGTCACAGTTTAAAGGTATCAATTTTCCAGCAACATCTTTACTTAAACTTTCACTGCCATATATTATCACTGTGAGGGATAAAAATCATAACACTGACTATACAGACAGACCTTTGTGATGATGTAATGCCTTTGCTCATTAAAATGTTCCACAGATCTAGTATAGCTTTCATTGTAAGATAAAGCATGTTTTAATTTCATGGCTGCAGTTACACTCTGCAGAAATCTTTCAGCCCAGTAAAATAAAACCTGTCACTTCTTCCACTTTTTCCCCGTTTATTTGCTAAGAACTGATAGGGCTTTATGGTATAATTTATTTTTTTTATGTGAATGTTGAGCAACAAGCCAGCTTTTGCACTTTCTCTTTTCACTTTCAATTAGCAAACTGTATCACAGGACACAAGCACACCAATAGAATGTCATATACTCCACTAGACATTTATTATATGGTTAATGATTAAGTGCTTTTATCCTGTAATTCACAAGGACTTCACTAGAACCAAATGCACACTGTTGGAGACTATGCTCTTGTGAAGGTTACCTGATACAATTACAACTGTTTTGTGCTGTGCATATGAGTGGGAACTTAATCAAGACAGAAAACTACTAACCTGTCAGTATGATTTCAGAAATCACTGTTGAAGAATACCTGAATGTCTGGAAGTAACTGGGAAACTGAAGAAAAGCAACATGGATTCTTAGTAAGACAGTCATGGCAAGCAAATCTAATGGAATTTTATTTATTTATTTATCATTTGTTGACCGGGAAAGTCCGACTAGGTTCCACAGAGCCTGTTTTCAGCGGAGGCCCGGGGAGAAATGCTCCAGATGCATGTCTTTGGAATGTGGGAGGAAACCGGAGTACCCGGAGGAAACCCACGCGAACACAGGGAGAACATGCAAACTCCACACAGAAGGCACCCCAGCCGAGAATCGAACCGGAGAACCTCTTGCTGTGAGGTGACAATGTTAACCACTGCACCACTGTGCCGCCCGTTAACTAGATAGCTAGGATATTAGATCAGAAAATGGCTGTAAGCTTGGCCTATTTAGCCTTTAGCAAATTATTGGCATTGTACTCGACAGAGGTATAGAAAGCTACTAAGGGCTGGGAGGGGCACTTCATGTAAAAAAGGGCAAATATTTATGTATTTATTTAAATATTGGTATCTACTCCCATAAGAGAAGCAGACAACAGAATCTGAAATATGTGCATGCCTGTCAAAGCATATAGAATTTGTGTTCTTTGCTTTAACATAAAAATGATAGAAAATATAACTTTTACATAGAAAACAGTGCTATTTCCGGCTCTTATTTCATAAGAACACACCAGTGATATGACAGATACATATTGTTTCTCAAGGTGGAAAAGGGAAAATATATATTTTTTCAGGAAATAAATTGCAAAACCAGGGTATCTAAATGAACTGCGAGTAAAACCTGCGACAGACCACCACGGCTCAACTGTTAAAAACAATGACTTTAATGCCACATTAAAAACTTGAAGTAAACTCTTTAAAAATGAAAAGAAAAAGCAGGAATAAAATCGATTCTGATAAGCGCTTTCGGCTAAAATAGCCTTCTTCAGAATGTGATATGTTTACTGCAACAAAATCTTTTAAAAGCCAAGTAGCCAATCTCGAACCAAAACAAGGACACATCCTTTTTAACAACCAATCATGATTTGTTTCCTGCATCAAAATTGTTTAAAAGCCAAGTAGCCAATCTCGGGCTAAGAACAAGGGCACACCTCCTTAAGCAACCAATGGTGTTATTTATCTGGAACTACACAAAGTACTACAGCACAGCAGTTTCTTCAGAATACTACTACACTATGATCATCAGCTGCAAAATACACTTAAATGGTGGTTCCAGCTGTAAAGGCACATATATAATGTTATTTTTATAATGCAGTTTACTGAAAAGTAATCTAAACTGAGAGAGATGCAAGTATAGTGACAAAGGAGATGCATTGGCACCTCAGTAAAGAAGTGTTTTAGGCTATTATTATACTCAGGTTACTGAGCAAAAGTTCATTATAACACCCCCAATGAAAACAGTGTACAAAGCAAAATGATAAATTGTGGCACTAAAGGCTCATGAACTAAAGCCTCTGGAACCTGTCTTTGAAAGGTTATATTTCTCTCTTCCTTTGAGAATTCCTTGTGAAACTTCCTGATAACAATAACAGAGTGTTTAGTTATGAAACTGAAATCCTCAGGCTGAGACTGGAATAGGTCCAATGGGATCAGTGCTCTACCCCAGTTAAATTCTAAATAAAATATACACACCTAAAACTGCAGTTTTAATCTCAGAGCCTCTTAGTGAAGCACACCTCTATATTTTACCCCAGTTCTTTAGCCACTTTTTTCTATGAAATATACTGAAGTTTTACTTCAGATATATTGACAACTCAGAAAAGAAGTACCTTAGGTCATTATTTTACTTAGTGTACTGAGTACCCATAATGAAAAACAGTATAATACAAAATAGACCGGCAGTAAAGGCATATACAATACACTCAAGCCAAACGTTACATCTATGCCCACTTTTGAGATTATTACAAAGCCTTCAGCTAATAACATGGTATTTGGCTACAAAACACAGATAGGTCTGTAACCACAAAGCTTCCAGCGAAACATGCTTCTGAATTTGACTGCACAGCTTTAGCTGCTTTAAAGCATGGCATTGTCACCACAGCATATTACACTTAAACATACATTTTTTCTGAAACATATATATTATTTTTACTTCTGAGAAACTGCAAACTTAGTAGTGATATATTCTGGATTTAGTTTTGGTCAGCCTTTTGTGCAGCGGTCAAGTAGCCCTCAGGTAGAAACAAAACACAGAACCAGACTGAACAGAAACCTTCTAAAACTTTTGTCTTTGCTAGTTGTATCTAAGAAGCCATATGTCAGATCCCTGAAGACAGCTCACAATAGAAGGAAAAATATGGAACCTGTAGAAAGGTAGTTTTGTATGCTGTTCTAGTGAACTGTGTCATTTTTGAGAGGTTACACTACTTATTGTAAAAGAATCACATAAATATAATGGTCATATACTTTTTTGACAGATCTTGACCTCTCAACAAACCATATCAGTAATCATTCAGAAGTGATTCTGAAATTACTTTTTGCTTTCTGTACATCATCTGTCCACAACCTTTTGTGCAGATGTCAAATACTCTGCAGGCGGAAACCAAGAATAATGCCAGACAGTCACAACACAAGCCCTCTGAAACACTGGTTTTGTTAGCTGTATAATGGAGCCATATGTTGGTTCCCTGAAGACTTCTTCTGACTTTTTCCCGGTTAGGGGTCGCCACAGCGGATCACCTGTCCGCTCATGATTGGCAGTAGTGTTTTACGGTGCAAGTTGCCAGCCCAGCACCCAACCTTCCAGTGAAGGCACAAACACACTCACACCTAGGGCCAATTTTGAGTGTCCAGTCCACCTACAGTATGTCTTTGGGATGTGGCAGGAAACCGGAGCACCCGGAGGAAACCCACACAACTACAGGGAGGACATGCAGACTCCGCACAGAAGGCACCCCAGCCAAGGATCGAACCAGAGAACCTCTTGCTGTGAGGCGACAATGCTAACCACTGCACCACCGTGGCCGCCCATGTATTAAAAAAATTCAGGGACTTTTAGTAAGGTACTGTAGTATAAAACACAAACATACTTCCCCTGAGGATTGTCTCCCTTCTGCATGGGTCCACTACCTTTGACTGTGAATGAATCACAAAAATGCAATGGTCATATTGCTCTTTGATAGATACTGTCACCTTCAACAAATCATATAAATAATCAATCAAAGGTGATCCTATAATAGTCATTTAATTGCATACATCCATTGCCCCATCCTTTTTGCCGAGAGGCCAAATAGCTCCCAGATGTGCACCAAGCATAGTGGCAGACTATGACAACAAAAGCCCTCTGAAAACCTGGATTTACAAATGGTATATTAGAAGCCATATGTCAGTTCCACAAAGACAATTCACAATAAAAAAATCGAGGACTTATAATAAGGTATTGTGTACAAAACACACACTGTCCCAAATGAATGTCCAACTTCTGAGAGAGTACGCTACCTTCACCTGCAAAGGAATCATGTAATTATAATGGTTATATGGTACCTTGACAGATTCTGGCCTCCCGAACATACCTCCTCCTGTAGTTGCCATTTGCTTTCATAAATAAACTGTAGCCTGCTTTATGTACAGAACACAAAGGGGAAAACAAGTACATTGCCAAACTATGACAACAAAAGCACTCTGAAATGCTGTATTTAATCATTGTGTGTAAGAGGCCATCTTTCAGTTCCCTGAAGATAATCTGTAATAAAAAAATCAAGTACTTCTGTTGGTATCTTGGTACAAAACATACGCATGCAGTTCCAGTGGAATGTGCTTCTGCTGAGAAGGTACAGTAACTAAGACTTTGAGGGGAATCACAGAAATATAATGGCCACATTGCTCTTTAAAACATACTACCCTCACACACAAAAAAAGATGTCAATAGTCAGTCCGACATGATCCTATAACTGCAGTCTGCTTTGATACATTACATGTCCCTGAAAAATGAAACCCGCATTCTGTATTCTTCTAATGTTTCACTGAGAAGAACAAAAAAAACATAACAATGACAGTATTATATTTCAACTTGCTGCTGTCAGAGGCATACACTGACCCAGAGAAGCCATATTTTTATTTGATAGTTTTCATGTAATGGCCAAGTGTTTACACATGTATCATGACTTCTCTTCCTCATTACCTTAAAGTCATCTAAGTTCTATGAATACCTCTCATGTCTGATTGTGAGGAAAGTCAGAAAAGAGGACAATCATTTATTTCAACCTCTCACACTTAAATAAGTATACATGTTCCTGGTATTGTAGCATAACTAATTTGCCTACAGTGTCTTTCTAACTGGCTCCCATATTTCTCATAGGATTCAGTTGTCTTCCCTAAATATCGTGAGGACTATACCCCCTACACCTCCTATCATAATCATTTTCTGGAGTCATACCATTTATGGGGAAGGGTGGCCAAGTTAGCCATGTACACAGATTGTTCTCCTGCTCACCACATGTAACTACTGCTTACACTCCCTTTCCCCCACACTAGCCATGTCAATTACTGTTTTGCATAACTCATTTAATTGCCGTTTGTTTTCATGCACAGCCTGTCCCTCCAACATGTTCACACAGCCACTTATGGTAATCATCTGTCATATGCGATTGTAAAACATGGTGAAATAAGAACCTCAGTAATCTATTTCATAACTATGGGGCAGAAATAGCAGTCATGGTAATCTACTTCACTTCAACTATAGGGCACATCACCCCCTACATCACCTTCCATAAAAGTTGTACAAACAATGATTCAAGTGTGTGATGTCATGCACAGTGTGTACTGTTAACCACATTTGTTTGGATTCCTGTTAGAAAAAGTACAAAAAAAGTTGCTGTAAATGTATTTCATCTTGGAGCTTTCAGGCATTGTGCTCTGTTCCCCAAAACCCCAACCAGGCTAGATCAATGATCATTTGATTATGATCATCCTAACTGCCCTCCTCCCAAATAGATAACTACCTCTTGTGATCATCTGTAATCATCAAAATTTGTTAAAAAGTAGTCACAGTAATGTAGATCATGTTATTCTTGCAAGATTAATAATTTTGCTTTGCCCTTAACACAAAGATCACCAAAAAATGAATAAGTAAATAAATAAAACTTAGCCATAGCTCTCAACCTCTTAGCACAGTAATAAGATGCAAAACAAAAGAAAAGTTATGGAGGGGCAAAGGCCCATAATCGCTAACAAATTTGAAATATTCCTCTTTTCTTATATATTTAGAAACTGGAAAGAATAACATGTTTCACAATAGTATCCGTTCTGCTGAAGAATATGAAGTCTGTAACTCAATTGTCTGTCCTTTTTAGTGTCAGCAATCCTCGCCAATTTACAGAGAAGAAAGGTATAATTTAGAGCCAGTCCCGGCCTCAATGCACCCATTTATGAATGGAAGACTCCCTATGAGAAAAGAGCATGACAACTAAAACATATAAGAAAAAAATAAATTTCTTTACTAACCTATTTTAAGTGTAAGAAAACAATAAGACAAGCTGCAAGACTACTATCTTTCCAAAACTTAAGTGACTGAACTAAATCTCTTGACCATCTCCTATAGCTCTTAACTTTTTTGCTCAAGAATTCTGGACAAAACCAAAAATAATGGGGGACAATGGGCAAAAATCAGGGACAATGTTTAAGTATTATCTAATGCACTTAGAAGGTTAATAAAATAACATGTTTTGCATCGACATTCATTTTTGGAACATCAAAAACTATGAAACTCTAATGACTGGCACTACTGACTGACTGTCATTCACAGTGACTTACCCAAAAGTCAAAAATTCTACAAAGGATGAGGGAAAAACATGATGCATCAACTACAGGTGTAGTCAGGAATTCACAAATTGTACACACTGGAGTCATATTTTACCTCCATGTAAAATGTATAGGTTATGCCAGAACACTAAATTATACTGTTATAACCATCCTGCACCCACAAAATGTATACACCATAAACTGGCATTGCAGTATATTATTTCTTTGGCATTATCACACAGACTGCCTTCTGGTTACAGTGCTGCATTGCAAGAAGTCTCTGCTGAACAACTAGAAGACTTTACTTGCAAGGCAGTCTGTGACAAGTCATATCAATGCGGTGGGTCCCACAGATATCCATTCACCCCAGTGCTGATATTCAGCACAAAGTGTCTGTGCCTCATCACAGAAGCCAGTCCCAGAGGTTCAACCACATCAGTGTCAGTGTTCTGCACCAAGCCTGTGTGCTGTATCATGACAACTAGTCCCCCAAGCCCATTCACACAAGCCTCTGTGCCACAATATGGAAGTTGGTCCACAAAATAATTTTCATCCTCTGCACTCAGGCAAGACTAGCTTACACAATATACAGAGAGTCAGTTGTCCAAAAAGCCAACTATCTGAACACAGCCTTCCAAAGTTTTCACGTAAGAAAAAAATGTAAAGTCTGAATATGTAAGTGTTATACATATTCGCTTGTGCATGTTTTTTGAGCTTGTAGCCCGCTCATGTGTAAAAAATATTCTTTACTGTCCACTGGAATCACTGAATGGTTGAAAAGTGTGTCCCCTTTGTGCAGAAAAAACAATATTTAGAAGGGTTTTTTTTATCCAGTTCAATATATGTTTGATTATCCGAACAGTCTGATTATCTGAACTATCCTAGGTCCCAGTTAGTTCAGATAATCAACTCTCTACTGTACTCTAGCACTCTACTTTTGGCCAGAGTAACTGCATTAATGCATTTCAACTCACCTGAATGAACACCTCTGAATTAATAGACTCTAAAAAGACACAGTATTGAAACTGTATGATATGCTGTCAAAATTCAAATATAGAATTTCCAGGCCCCATGTAGCCTCAGCTGTCACTTGTATCA